>NW_011333929.1:10051-35340 GCF_000735185.1 Notothenia coriiceps
GGGCCAAAAAGGAGGGCCCCAGTAATAAAGGGAGGGCTAAAGACCTGTTTTAGTCTAAATGAGTGCTGACACAAGGTGAGACGGAAATTATGTCGGATGTGGTAACAAACCAAAGGTACCATCGTGAGGGAGAAATGCGTCGTGACGCGTGACTTTCAGACTCTCCCACTCCTTCTAACAGTGTCTTTTGTCTTTTCTAGCTGTTGATATGGAGACGAGTGAGGAAGGGTCGGGTGTGTATACGAGGTAGTTCCCTACCACGAACGTCCGGTTCTGTCACCGTGAATGTTGATGTAATTCGTAAAAATTTACCAATTATAGATTATGCGAGGCCGCTAGAAATCGGGAGTCTCCCGCGAAAACCGGGAGGGTTGGCAAGTATGATGTTAATGTTGTTGCACGTCACAAAGGCACGTCACCTCAAAACCCCACCCCACCAGCACCCCCACCCAAGTATATTTCAGATCTGTGAGAATCACTGCCTACTACTTGAATTCAACTCACTGCACCCAGTTTTGTTTATTCTGCTGAGACCCTTGAAAATAGACTGCATAGATTTGGACCTTCTGTGAATATCATTTTATGTCCATGGTGCAAGTTCAACAAAAACTGGGTTATAGGAGGACTCAAAATGCCAGTCTCTTATGCCCCTTTCACACCAACGCGGTTCCCATTCAAGCTCCGTGCTTGCGCTCTTCTGGTTCGGAACCGATTCTTCTTTGCAGCCCCCGTTTTGTTCACACCGCCCAGAGCCCGATTGGTGCTCCCGCGGCTGCGTCATGACGTCACCGTTTACGTCACTGATTTTCTCCCCAACTGCGTTCACAACAACAATGGGGGACTGCATCGGGTCGTTGATCGTGTTGCTTTTAATCATACGAAGTCAGATTAAATTAAATAACTACTTCTCAAGCTTATGCTTTTATCCAGTGTGCCGTGGTTCATTGTTTATTAATGTGTTTCAGCGGCATTTACCGACCGCTGCAGTGCTGCCTGCTGTTTGGCATCACAACGCTGTTAAAATGGGTGATGTTAGTATAGCAACCAAAGCTAAACTGACTATCTTGACAACTTGTTGCTATCCTATTGTGGCATAAGCCGTTTTCTACAGGCCCATTTTACCGGTCTATTTGATTTTTCATTATGATTATACTTGTGATAGTCGGACAGGACAACCTGTGCAGCCCATGTATTGATTCCATCCGATAGCTGCTATAATACAAAACAAAACGTCTGCCTGCTCTCCACAATGATCAATAACAGCGAACGGATGGTCAAAGTAAGGTGCAAATAAACAGAATCACACGAAGCCTGGTTAGTGTTGCCTGACTTTATATAGTGTGTTTTTTTTATAAGTGTGTGGTTGCGTTCTAGTCACTTTGCTCAGCGCTACTGCTTGTTACAACTTTTATTTGCCGTACTTGCCATAAACTGTTGCTCAGGTTGATCCCGCCCCTGCCCCCGCCTCCGACGTAAGTGTGATATATGCGGTTCTTGCTTCTAGACCGACAGGAGCTTGTTAAGAACCGGTTTTCGAGTAAAAGAGCCGGCTCCGATGCGGTGTGAACAGGAAAAACCGGTGCTTATCAGGCTCAAGCTCCGAACCGGCCCTGGAACCGCGTTGGTGTGAAAGGGGCATTAGTCTCAAATACCTTGGCATATACTTGATACAAGGAGTAGTGTTTTTCTTTTTGGACAATGCAGACACCCTAGGCTATTTGTCCCTGCAGCACAATCCTGCGGCTTGCAACTCAAGTCAGGCCTGTCAGTGAGTCTAGCTTGCAGTGGGCTCATCCCATTTTCTGGTCTTGTATTTGGTCCACATGAATAATAAAGCTCTTGGCAAGGCTTGCTGGGGTTACATTTGTGGTTGTGAGCACTGAGCAACAGCAGCTATTGATCAGAGACAGACAGGAGACGGTACTGAATACAATCAAGCCAGACCCTGTGTCCTGTCTTTCCCTCTTCCTTTATATAGCACCCACTCTTTTTTACTTTTCCCTTTTTATTGTTCACATGCATGCCCCTATAAAATCCACATTCATAAACACACACTTTCCGTTTGTCTCTTATTCTCTTTAATGTCTCTCTTGCTTCCTCTCCTTTCTCCATCTGTCTCCCCTCCTCTCATCTTCTCTCTCTGCACATTCATCTTTTTTTTTTCACACCACATATTTATTTTGCTGCGCTGATTGAGCCACAGATGATTCAAGATCCACACCTACTTTGCACACCATTGCACACAAACATCTGTACAAACTATTTTTATACATTCTCTTATAACATCTGTGCCATGGGGAAGAGGAAAAGGTAAAAGTAGGCTATATTTGGGCCTGCAGCAGCATCTTAAAAGAAAAAAGAAAGATACCCTGTTTTCATGTAACATGCTGTCTCCACAAAATCACATCAATGTTGTAAGAGATGTACATGGACTGGCCTTCTCATCTAAGTCTGTTCAGTTCATACAAAAACAAAATGTGTGCTTTAACAAACAAAGGGTTGGTATTGATTAAATTAAATCTACAGTGTTTGATGCTTTTCTGTCAATTGTAAAAAGTTTCCTCTTCAGGCAGCTCAAGGAACTCACACATCTGATGAGTTGCAATCTGGATTTGAGTAGATGCTGCAATACATGAATAAGGAGAAGATGTAGATAAATACTTTCATTTTATGGCCTTATGTTCCACCAAAACCTCCCAGTTGGGACTCGCTGTCATAATTAGAAGAACAAATACATTCATGGCAGCCTTGCTATCGAAAACATATTTTAAATTAGCTTTTGAAATCTAGGACTGAGGGCGTAATTTTTGACATTGTAGGCTGTATCTGATTTGTATGCAGCTTCACTCCCACTCCCCTAATACCACACTAAAACTATGGAATTAAAGTATTTTGTCGCAAGAAATTCTCTCAGGCTGGTCCCTCGGAGCAGCTTTCAGGCGACGGCGCTGCTCTCTTTTGTGTGTCTCAGTCTAGTGATGCTAATGAGATGGTAATCTGAATGAGGGTCAGCTGTGCTAAATGCCACTCACAGACATCAATCACGTCCCCTGAGTAACTGGTGGGCACAGTGCCACATTTTCAAACCTATATTCCTTTCCTTATTGAATTCCCCCTACCGTTTAGGAGTCCATCAAATGACATAATGTTTAGAGGGCAGTGTTCATAAATGTGAAATTCACTCTGTTTTCTTTGCAATCTGAGTGGCAGGAGTAATGACTGTGATCCAGAGAAGTTGTTGTGTTACAAATGGACAAGGCGACTGCACTACGGCTTGTAGTCATTGAAGAGGCTCTCTATCCATGATGATAAACTTTCCCTGCCAGCGAGAACTAATAGCCAAGGATACAACAGGAGGTATCCAACAGTGGTGTCACCCAAGATTGATCCCTTTTCCCAGTGGTGCAGACACTGGTAATTACACTGCGGAGCGCCAACATGGCATCCATTCCCGACAAACAACCAGGAACAATGCAGCTGACAGTTCAATTAGTTGGAGCTCTGTTTATTCGCTGCAAGTTTAGGCTGTTAATTAACAGTGGCAAAGGAATGCCACTAATGCTACCCTGTTGTCCTCTCTCAGTGTTTGAATTAAGAGCAGTGAATAGTGAAAATATGGGGTGTCCTTAGAGGGCTATGTTGGCACAAAGAAGTGCAAAAATTAAGAGGTTGTGTTCATTAGAAAGAAAAAGCAGTAGCCATTTGTACATAGGATTCAAAAGGGCCATTTATATGTTTGACTGGCAAGTGATCTTTGGCAATTGTAGAAATAATGTCTCTCCTTTCTCAGAAGTGAAGGCAGAAGTCCATCGACATTGTTACCCTGCTGCAAAAACAACATAAAAGGAACTACTTTTTGTGGATATTGGGCAACAAAAACACAGGAAATTTTAAATGGTTTTCCTTATACTTCTCCGTCTCCTTCTAACAGTACTTTTTTGTTGTTGTATCTTTTAGACATGAATGTAAAAGTTGGCACTGAGTTTTTGATGCCATAACATAAAAAGACCGTTACCACAGAAATTGCAATGGACATGCACTTAAAGGATTGTGTTAACAAAGTAATGTGGATCATACTGAAAGGCATTAACAAAATAATGTAATTTCTGCTGTCAAATTGGAGACCGGAAATATAAAAAACGGCAAAAAACAACAACATTTAAATCCACAAATGCAAATGATAAATTTCGTTACACAGGATTGTCAGGTCCATCTGTTTATAATATTCGGAGTTATCAATTTGTTATCACTTCTCTGAGCCATTTACACACTCAAGTCTTAAAGTGTAATCAGGATGTTTGGAGAAGATCTTTCCCATGTCCCCTCTCAAAATACTGACCGGCTTTGGGCGGGGATTAGAGTTCAGTACGCAAGATGTGCCAACTGACAATGTCCATGGATTTGGCAAAGATTTGCGTTGCATGATGTTCTTTGTCAGGGCAGCTAACACAGAGCCATGATTTGAATCATGGCTCTGATTATAGAGAGCAGCTTGTGAAAGCTTGATAAATCCTATAAGTATCCGATCACAGCTAAATCCAGAGCAATCTATGGCTAGCCCCAACAAGGATCAAAGCAAAATACGTTGGCGTTCTGGAAACCCTTGAAACAGCAAAAAGCATGAGCACATCCACACATGGACTGGATTGGATTTAAAATTGGGAGAGTGAGAGATTGTATTGCAGGCTTACTGACATCAACTGTTGAGTTTGGAGATGTTGACGCAGTTGGGTGTTTCCTGCTACAATTAGTTCCTGAACTACTGCATCTAAGCATTTGTGTCATAGCCAGGGCCGCATCCAGTATTTCCTAAATACCGAGGTCCAAACATGTTTTGGGGGTTCGGGGGTATACCCCCCCTGAGATTTTTGGTATTTTCATGACCTAGTTAGGTGCTTTTTAACTCCAGCGGGGGGTCACATATTGGATAATATATTGATTTTAAACCATGTCAGTGAGATGCAGCATACATTACTTTTGAAAGTGTAATGCATAAGAATCAGTTGATTGTTACTATTAATGATCTGGACATGCAGAAGAGGCTAAAATGATCACAAAACATTGTCAACATTCATTTTCCATGTCTCTCTCCTTTCCATAACCTGCCCCCTCTCTTCCATCTTCTTTAGTCTCTCCATCTTCTTCCTGTTCATTACTCTCTCTGTCCTCTACTCTTTCTCTTTGTTCAATCTCTCCCTTGTTGTTCACTTTTTGCTCCTCCTCATTTGTCGCTCCTGCCAGTGAATTAAAAGCAATTCAGCAATTTAGTTAATTTCACTTGTTTGTTTGCATTATTTTTTTGTTAAAAATCTGTTTTGTTTGATTCTCAAAAGAGAATGAAGATGTTATTATGACATCATAACTGCAATAGATGTATGTTGTTTTAAAATTATGCCTATTGTCTATGTTGTAAATGAAAACGATTGTTATAGATGGATAGATAAATAGATGGGGTTATTAAGCCTACATTCTTTTGTGTGACTGTACCTGCAGTTCAAACCGGAGAGACGTGATGTATGGAATACATATTTATTGTTACACGTTATATAAATGAAATGATTGCCATGATAATACAACAGGAGAATGGAATGGTGTTTGGCGATTAGGCCCCGGTTTGCAGGATAATCATTCGAGAGGGAAAGAACCGCTCCGATGAAAATCCCCGGGGTCTAGACACTGGTGGTGGTGATAAGTAGGTAGGACCGGTCTGGAGGAGGAAGGTTTAGCTTTGTCCTGGAGGAGACGGGAGGCAAGAGGGGTGGAGGAGGGTTGCGTGTGGTCACCTGAAATGACAACTGACAGGAAGGAAGAGCAGGCATTTTAAGGATTTTAACGTGTGCAGCAATTGGCTGCTGAGGGATGACGCCCACATGTTTAATGAGGGGGGAGAGGCAATAGAGTGACGTGTAAGTGACTCATTGTTAGGTCTTCCTTATTGAACTTGCGCTAAAGCTTTCATTTCCTCCCTGATTTCCATCACTTTCTCTCTCTCTCTCTCTCTCTCTCTGCCTGTCCTGTCTCTTCCTTACCAAAGCTGAGCTTCGACTGACGAAGTATTTTCATTATATCTGAGTCAGTGTAAAAAGAAAACAATACAATGTTATATCTTCAATGTTTTACTCAAATTGAAATGAAAGAAAAGCATTACAACGTTTGTTAAAAGGTAATCCTTCTGACATTGGACGAATGCAATTAACTTTAGCTCTCTAGCTAGTTTATTCACGCAATTTAAACCAAAGTTTAGCCTATAGTTACAATATAAGTTAGTATGTATGTTGTCGGACGTCCACTGACTAACGTAGAGCGTTCACACAGGATCATCTGGTCATATGATGTCCTGATGAACAGAAACACAAGCAGCCCGCTGGACTCAGATCTCTAGATACCTCATCACTCCTCCGCTGCTCCGGTTCAAGTCCGGGTCTGCGGTGGTTTGTTGATTCATGTCGTCTTTTTCTCTCTGCTTTAATCGAGGCTACGTAGTTATGCAGCACCCCCATCAACAGTATATGGAAGTACTGCAAAGAACCCCGTTTAGTGCAATTATTTCACAATTTTTGTTATATACACAGCTCGGAAAAAATTACCGAGGTCCGGACCTCGGTGACCTGAATGGTGGATACGGCCCTGGTCATAGCTAAAATGTCCTAGAGCAAAACAGCATCAAGTGACTGCCTCAGCTGGAGAATCGAGGGTTGTTGCAAAGAATTAAACATCAAGGTCTTTAGATCATTTTTTCCGACTTAAAGAGAATTTCAAATAGGAGAATTGGTTTGTCAAAGTTGCAAGAGAATGACTCCAAAGGAATCTACAAAATACTTAATATCTTTGGACTGCAGTGCAAGGAACAATCATACACAAAGGAACCCGCCAGCAGCAGACTCTTTTTTCATGTAACTGTATACTTTGTCAAATGTTTTAGAGGGAACAGAGAAAGTGAGATATAATGCAAGGCATGATCCTGAAAACATGCCAAGAAGTAGGGACCATTAAGCAGAACTCAGCAAGAGTCCCGTTATATCACTTGATTTCGTGCTAGAGTATCTACCTTTTTAAATCTCCTCCACACACATGATCAAGGTCCTTTTTGTTCTGCACCAACACACCCTCAAATCAGTTTTTCCCATAGGAGGTCAGACACTTTTTTATCTGGTGCCCTTTAAAGTACATGTACTTCCTGTTCATTAATCCCAGCGAGGCGATGTCAAACATTAGGCAACTGCTGCCTTGTCACCAACACGAGGCCTAAGGAGGACTGGTATCCTTCACATTGACTGTGACTTTGCTCGTGATTGATTGCGTGTCCATTTCTTGACAGCCAATATTCAGCAGAACTGCAAGGCGGGATTGCCGCCCCCCCATGCATGTTCTCCATTAACTGCTGAAGCATGGGAGGGAGAGATGGGAGCTTGTATTTTAACCTTCACAAAGTCAAGCTGAATTATGGTTAAATCACCCCATGTGGATTAGCACAGTACTGCTATATTGTTCTAACTTGCAAACATGTATTCCACAGTGACTTCCTGTAATGGAGGGTTGTGCATACATTATGTATGGCTGTATAGCTAGGATAAGAGAGGATATACAGCACAAAGGAATATGAAGGGTAAATGAAGATGTTAATATAACTGATTTTGTCGCAGCAATTAAGGGACAAATGGGAGTTTGATTTTCAGAACATGCGGCCCATGAGATGGAGACAACAGATGGGGAGTAGCATATGTCAGAAAAGAAAACCTTTTGGAGGGGTGAGTTTGAGGATAACATGTATATTAAGTTTCAAGCGTTGTCAACACACTTTTTTTTCTTCAAACCAGCCCCTGTAGGAACACATCAATGCTTTGTTAGCAAATACACCTGATCTTATTAGTTTTCTCAGCTAGGGATTCTGATTATTTTAACAGAAACACTGAATGGAAAGTAACTCCTACACAGTTTTCATTTGATTGTAATAAACGGTGTGTTAATTTGAGAATAACTTTAAAACTCAGAATGTGGGTTATTGGTTTGTGTCTATCCACCTACATGCTCATACATACCAGCACAATGAAAAAGCACTTAGATGTTTTGGCTATTTTTTTATTTATAGCCTTTAAATGCGTCATGTATAACATGTTAAACACAATTTAAACAAATCGAAACTGGAGTGAGTCAGTACTGTCTATTTTAGGTGACTCAATTCAGCATTATTTATATTGCAATCTTTATCAATCTTTTACTATAAAGTTGTAAATCCTCAATTTTTTTACTATAGATTTTATTTTGTTAGAGTAGTAGCTACTCAGCCTGCAAAAACAGATGTCTAATGGCTTCCTGCAACTCTGGGGAATGATTGTTCAAGTCTGATAAATAAAACCTTATTCATTGGGATTATGTGGGCTTGGATTTCAGGTTATGGATTTATAAAACGGATACTGTATTACAAATTGAGGGCCATTCACAATGACCAAACAGAGAGTTTATAAGGAAAATATAACGCTGGTTAAACAATGACAATTGTTTTATTCAGCATTTTTGATGTCAAATCTTATATTTATTATCCGTCTCATGACTCTTCCAACGTTAGGAAAGAACAATGCAACATTAATGGAGCATCATTAAATTGTATACCAAGTTTAAAGAAAATAACAATTCTTGAGATGTGATTTAATCACTTAATGCTCAAAACATTACATTTAGCGGGGTTGTTTGAGATGATTAGTCACATTTGATTGACAGAGACCAAACAAGAAAGATTCAAATTCAAAGCCTTGATTACTGTGAGTTACTTTTTCTAATCAGTTTGCCCATACTTAAAAACAAAATTAGGACAAGAGAGCAACAACACATGCCTACACAGAATTTCCTCATATGATATACCCCAACAAAGAGTTTTAATGTAATTTCCCATTGCCTATGGTAAGAAGCTGATTCACCACGAGTGTCCAGGGACCATAGTAATAATCATACCATAATCCATAGTCCATTTTGGTTTACATAGTAACATACTAATCGATAAAAAAAGACTAACCTAACACTTAGGAGATTAATAAAGCATTTAATTAGTTCATACATGTGAGATATATCTTTTTAAAATATTGAACAATTCTGTTAATAATACCAGAATTCTTTGGCTTAGAACAACCTTTGCAATAAACAATTCAGAAGCAGCGCTTCTTCCCAACCATTGTTTGAAAAAAACCAAAAAAAAAAAACCCTCAAAACCTCTTATTGGTATTGATCAGCAATCTAAAAAGCCTTGTAGATCACATAGTTTGGTCAATAGCTTTGAGCACAACAGTTGCCCTTTTCCTCCATGGATTAATACACCCAATAATATAGCAATTGTAGAGAGTTAAGCACTGACACTTTTATTACTTTTGAGAAAAAAGCTAGAAATGTAGACATCCACACCACCTTTTTCTCTTCTCTTTGAAACCCTCTTCCATCAACACATCCTGCAGTAGGGGGCAGAAGAGACGAAGCCGTCAGCACTCCTCACAACACAACAACTCTTTACCCGATATCCAGCCTTCCCCGAGAGATTACACACAAGCGGTGGGTGGGATGCTTTGGCATGCTGCATTCCCATTTCCTTCTCCTCCCTTCCTCTTCTTGCTTACTCTCCCCTCATGCATTCGTATCTCCTTTACATCTCTCTGCTGCATCAACTCCCCAGGGAACCAGCTCTGCTGAGGGAACATACCTCTAAGTTCCTATACAGGCCCTAGAGCAGTTAATTGCACCAAAAATATATATAATGTGCAAAGCAAAGGGCCAGCGCTCACACTAACAAGCAAGGGGTGGTGAAGAGGAGATGCTGGAAGTAGTGGTGGGCATCCTCTTGTGACTACAGACCCTCTTTTAACACCTTTCAAAAACAATAAAGCACAGTATTGGGTGTTTCTGAACATTCCTTTTAAGAGACAGCCGGTGAGACAGATGTAGTCTAATATTGCCTTTACGTTTTCCGGCATTTCCGTCTACTCAGGAGTGCTGCACAGGGAGAAAAGCAACTGCAACTGTAAAGACGCTTCTGCACGTCCTCTAAAAGGTGCATCGCTCATCTAAGAGCTTTCCATTGCCCACACTTTATCTACGCCACTTATCTCCTTATCCCTCTCTACATCTCTTCTTGTTGCCTGCCTCCCTCCCTCGCAGAGATACAGAGCTTCCTCCCTCACGTGTTCCTGGCTCATGTCAGATGGTGGTGCTGCAGCTGGTAGCTCTGGCCTTGTGCCGCTCTGCTGCCGGCTCCTAATGCTGCCCTGCCTAGACAAGTGGTGGCCTGGGGGGTCAAAGAGAGGCAGAGTTCAGTGAGCTGTCCACAAGACCTCTGGTATGTCCTTTTGTTGACTGTGCAGAGCGCCTGTGTGGAGTGTTATCAGCTGGCTGCCGAAAACACCCACCTACCTGTCAGCCCTGGAAACAGCTTTCCTGGTGTTAATTGAAGTGGGATATGGCACAAGCACCACAGTAAATAATGTCCTCTCTGAAAGGGGTCCTTTTCCCTGCACTGTGTTTGTGGATCCATGATGAGAATCTATATATTGGATTAAAGGATTATTTTGCATTTTAATTGACTGGAGGCCATCTGCTGCTTAGATGATTTAATGAGTATTAGGATATGATCAAAACACAAGGAGAAATGTTGGATTCAAGTCTTTAATTTATGTGGCAACACACTTTAATGAAGATGTTAATGCAGTGGTGATTTTGCCATAATTGAAGATAATAAAATGTATTAGAGCTTTGATTATGTTCAAAACCTAATGAGGCTCGGGTTTTATTTCCCTCCATCTTGGTTACCACTACAGTATAAGTCCAAAAGTAAAACATGATTTGAAAAAAAAAAAAATCTAATAATTTGCTAAATTCAAAACATGTTTTTAGCTCACAACATATTCAGCCTTAATCCATATCTGTTGGTGTTTGGCCTTTTCTCCCCAAATTCTAATCAGCTCAAGTGGAGGTTCGTGCCAAAATTGATTAAATTACTTTAATTAGTTCATGTGACTTTAGCTTCGAAAGAATGGGAAAGACACAAGTTCAGTGATCTTCAACTTTTACGCCAAAATGTATTCAGTTCATCCTTGAATCTAAGTGATGGTTTATGTCAAATGTTAAGTGAGGTTTCTCAAGGATTGAGACATGGGATAACGTGAAGACAAGATATATCTATTTACAGTGGAAATCAGGACTTCATTTGACTTAAAGGTCCCCTATTATACTGTTTTTCATCAATATATTATATAGGTCTCAGATATATACAAACATGTCTCTGAAGTGTTTGGCTCGAAATAGCAAACAGATCACCCATAGTAGCATCCCATAAACCCCTCTGGGAGATATTTGGTTAAAAAGAACACAATGGTGCTCTAGGAGGAGCTTCAGGTGATAAGGTGGCAGGTGTTAGCTTGGTTGGTTATTGACTAATGGTTACACAAGCTGTGATGGCCACAGCCACACAGGGTAAACCAACTACGCTGCATCCTCATCTTCAGTAGTTTTGCTTCACTGCAGCTACAATAAAACATGCCAATTAACAACACATATTTGCTTCAAATGTTACCATGTCCATTGGGGGAGGTTACTTCCTGGTTCAGCAATGGTCGTGGCCTAGCGCTGAGGACTCATAAATACTGCAAGGAGCCAATTGGGACAGATTGGGACAAACCACCTGCTTCCATGTTAAAGGGGGGATTTGGGTTTTGTCAGTGTCCTTTGTGTATGATGTGACTATTAATTATCCCTTGGGTTCAACTTGGTGTGGCCAAGCCACTATAGGTTCCTTGGTTTTTCATTGTAGCAGGTCAGTTTTGTTGAGTTAACACCTGTTGTGTTTCTTTGAGGTATTTTCTGTTGACCTCTTTATAGGCCTATTTTTTGTATGATGTTTTTTGTGGACTTTTGGGTAAATAAAAACCCTAGTTTTATTTAAACCACTCCTGTGTCCTGTTGCCTTACTGCTTGGTCCCTGACACAAGCCAAAACATCATTATGACATCATAAAGTGGCCAAAATCTGATCAGCTCATTTTCAGACAGGATTTTATAAAAATGGATAAGGAGAAAAAGAGAGCAAATCTTTTTTCCTGAAACTTTCAGAATCTCTTTACACAGAGGGGACACATGTTTATGTATAAAAGACATGAAAAAGTGGATTTTGCATAATAAGTGACTTTTAAGCCCATAAATGCTCACTTTGTTCCGGATGGGGACAAGCATGAAAATAATCTATTTGTGTTGGCCATATTAAAGCTCTAATAGTAACAACTAGGGCTGGGACTCGATTAAAAAAATTTATCTAATTAATTACAGGCTTTGTAATTAATTAATCGCAATTAATCGCATTTTTAATCACATATAAATATTTGACCTGAGAACAGTGAGAAACAATTTTTTTCACATGGATTTTAGTATACCATTGAATAATGACTGAATACATAAGCTTAAGCAGCAAAACTTGTTTATTTTTATCAAGGAGGTACTTAACCAAGACCAACAGAAAAGTGCAATTTTTGCCATAAAGTGTAGCAATAGCATATTTAGGAATATAGTACATTAGACAGGTAGCCTATAGGTAGGTAGACCTTCTCATGGAAACCCTGACTGAAAACATCTTCTGTTGCTTCAGCATAACAGACTTTGTTGATTTACCAACGTTGATTTAAAAAATCTAATCAAAAAAATAAAAAAGTGCCAGTGATTGACCTCAATCCCTCCTATTCTTCCAATATCCTGATGAAAAATAAAATCTCTCTGTTGCATGGCCACTGTTTGATCAACGCGAATTGGGTGTGGGTCCTTGTACTTCGAGTCGGGCTAAAGTCCACTAGCTTCTGGCTGCGGTGATATGCAAATTCCTTTTTGCATAATTTGCAAACAACCGTGCTCTTATCGATGCTTCCATTTGTCCGTTTTTTAAAACAAAATGTCCCATCCACGGGGCCAACCAAAGCGGTCTCATCAGCTTCTTCGTTCACGTTTGACTATTGTTCACTGTGGTTTGTTGTTGTTTGAAGTCATGAACGTTAGTTGGTGCTCCAGTATAATCGGTACCCCTGAAACTCATCCAGTGAGAAACGTTCCGCGGTGCAAAAATAAGTGCGATTAAAATGCGTTAATTTTTTTAACGCGTGAATTTTTGTGTAATTAATTAATCTTAATTAACGCGTTAAAGTCCCGGCCCTAGTAACAACATGTCATTAACCTTGTGTTTTTATGGTATTGATTTTAAGTGCTGGAGATCACAATATGCAGGCGAACATTAATGCTTTTATACTTGCATGTATCACCCCCTTCGTAGCCCACACACAAACATACATAGTCTCTCTCGAAACACACACTCGCTCAGACTGAGAGCTCTATGAAACCACCTATCAAGCCATTATGCACACGGCAGGGTAAAGTGATCCATTAAAAGTGCATTGATCTTACCAGCCTCATTCAGTCTGATGAAGACCCAGGTCTAGTGATAACATTTCACAGCCAGACGAGCTGCTGCTACAATACAGCTCACGACTGAATGGACAGTAAGGAGCTGACTCACTGTGTTGGTAGCAAAAACAGCAGATCATAGTCTGATCGAGCTGAACATCTCAAGGCAATTGAAGAGAGCTTCAATGGGCTCTTAAATAAATGTTACTGTATAGCAAATCAGTGTTCTCTTGGAGATGATTACAGGCTTGGCTGCAGTGTGAAGTGTATTAAGCCACACAAAATTGTAATCTAAGCATCTCTTGATATGCCTCTCACTCACATCGAGAAACACACTCCTTTTTCAAGAGGTACAACAGCGTGAGATTGAAAATGGTGTGGATATCCAATGACGGTGTTTGGAGGCGAGGCCCAAGTAAATCTGGTTAATGTTTTCCTTTTATCAAAGTTGACTTTTTACAAATGCCAAGGAAAGGCGGCCACATCAACATTTCTCTATTCTTAGGGAAATGAGCACTGAACTTGTCTTGCATCTCACCATAGGAAGTAATTTTTTTTTAAATCTGACTGCATAAAAAATGTAAATAGGCAAGCAGGACCTAGTTGCTGTCACACACCCTTGGATGAGGAATATCTGTCCCTGGGTGAACCTGGCATTTCATGTAATTTGTCTGTTCCCAGGGCTGAATAGACAATAAAGTTGGCCACTTTCTTGGTCAGCTCTCCATCAGAGTGTCTGGCTGAGTCTTTTCTGTCGTTAAAATAGTTGGCATTGAATAACTTCATTAATACTGAGGCCTCTCTAGATGATCAAGAGGAGTCTCAAGATCACAGGATTAGAGAAATGTAGTCACCATTTGAGCAACTGTTCAAAATGTTGTCTAGGGTTGAATACATCAGGCTATAGAAGTGTTATTATCTTGAATAACCTAACTTAGCTTAACTTTTCGGAGCGTTAAGCATAAAAAAAAGTACATCCGAACAAACCTAAAAGATTCGATTTAGAAAATATTTGACCACCATATCTTACCACATGCCTCAATGCCTGCTGGTGTAACCACACATTATATAACACACATCACAAATAAAGCAAAGCTCTGTTTGCAAATATAACTTCAAAACCTTATTTGAATGATCTAATAATGATTTATGTTCTTCCCTTTAAGATTTTTACAGAGGTTGCCCGTGACATTACACTCTCTGATCAAAGGTGCTTTGTCAGCACTGCAGACAGCTGACACCAGGTCAATGCGAAAGGTAGCAATAATACATAAGACGTGTCTCAGTAGACATCATTCCCCCAAAGTTCCTGCACAACAATTTGATTAAAGCTGTATATTACTGGTGGAAGGAACACAGGGAGGAAATCAATACCAAGTCTGCAAGCAGGAACTCTGAAACAACAGCCACTGTCAGTTTAAGACTTATATCTGGGGGCTGGGTAAAGTGGGATGCAGTGTCCATATAGGCTTTCTTTTCATCGCGAATGTAGGACTTGAAGAAGCAATTACATGAGGACTGTGGGGGGATATTTTCATTAATGAGACTTTTCAAGAGGGCAATGAGAGGCAATATTTGATCCAGTCTTTTTTTTCTTTGAGCCACACCCTTTACGAATATTTAGCAAATAAAAATTCTGCTTTAAGAATAAGATGGACTTTTATTAATCCCTCGTGGGGAAACACATCCTAGTGTTAGGAGCAGTGTGCTGTCATTTTGAACGGCGCCCGGGGAGCAGTATAGTTAACGGTGCCTTGCTCAGGGACACCTCGGTAGCACTTGGTCTTGCCGGGACTTGAACTGGTGACTTCACCACCACCGCTCCAAAAGGAATACAGGAATGCATATGTTTCTTGCCAATATTTGGTTGAAAATATTCAAACTCTTACTCTTCTATCCGTCCGCTAAATATAAAAAATACAGCTTGGTTCTGTTTAGTTTAGCGTGGCATAAAGAGTGCTGAGTTATAGCCTGGCTTAGTCCGAAGGTAACACATTTAGCTGTTAGCCCCTTTTGGGCTCACTAATAAATACATATTGTTTAATTAGAATTGTTTTATCCATGCTAAAAGCGAAGAATAACAATGGGGGCTTCGCTGGGGATTAGTATATTACCCCTGTTTACACTCTTGATGCTAAGTTAAGCTAACTTCTGACTGTAGCTTCATATTTAGCAGACTAATACCAGAGTGGGAACTAAATATCTGCAAGAAAGCAAATAAGCACATTTCCTATATTGTGGAACTATTCTTGAGATAAGAATTAAGTGAGGCTATAGTATCGCACAACCCAGATGTGGTTTAGCATAAAAGGGTAACTGCAGAGAAATGCAGACCATTAAGCTAGATAATGGGTTTTGAATAAGATAGCAAATTGTGTGGATACATGGCCACATTCAGAGTAAACAACGTAAATATCTGATTAATAAAGACTTAATGCTATGCCACATTAATAACACTCACCCCATGCAATGAATCACCCATCCTTTGCAGGCTTTGGAGCATAAGACACATAATCATCTGCAAGGTCAAAAGAGAACTCAGGTCAGGAAATGGCGTAGGCATAATAGGTCTTTTATACACAGAGATTAATCAGAACCCAAGATGTGGTGACACTGCTTTATGAGTGTGTCTGCACTCAAGGAGCAGTGCTGAAACACATCTGTAGTCCTCAAAGGTCGACTGCAGTTTAAGGAATCTTTCACAGTTACCCATAAATTATCCTGATGAGCACTGTGATGGTGGGAGCCAAAGGGGTGGCTCTCGCAACATTATCAAATATATTATGCACAATAAAACAGGTAGGGGCCATCATTAAAAATGGAACCAGTCAAATCATGCTCTAGAAAAAAATAGAACATCATAAGGTCTTGTAATAAAAAAAAAGAGATCAACATCAGTCACAAATGCTGAACTATAATGCATCACAGAAGGCGGTAGAATTAATCAGCTCTAGACGGAGGAAGTGAGAAAAGTGTAATCACTCATCTAGGCACAGACAATGCTTTGTCATAGATGAGTTACATGGGCCCTGTTTTACATGGCAAAGGTAAATGTTGATTGTTGATAAAGTAGTTACTTGATGGATTGCACCTTTGTATAATGTATAATAAATAAGGCAGACAATTAGCATGCTAAAGATAAGCACAGGAAATGACTGGATCATTGAGCAGACAGGGAAGTTGATAAGAGGAGGATGTTATGGAGAGAGTGGCGGTAAATGGCAGAAGGCGATTGACTGATGTTGATGGAAGTTTGCTCAGAAGCTCTGAAAGTGAGTGAACATGATGTGATGGTTGTCTTGAATTGGTGGCATAAAGCGGTATATTATCAATAAACCTTATTTAATAGGAGGAAATCAAATATTTCCCACACCCTTGTTTACCCGAACTCATTACACATTGGGCCTTGTGATATTCCTGACTTGAAAGTGAAACATCTGAATTGTATAAGCGAAGAGGCGTTTCAGCTCACAATTAGGTAATATAAACTGATCCTCTTTTATTGGAATTTGCCTCGAGAACAAAAACTAATATGAGCCAAAAAAAGTCAGAGTTTTGGGTCCTGTACCAGAGGTAGATGCACCTAAATGACAGTTTGAGGGTTATGCATACAACAATAACAAAGGAATGAGAGTAAGTAGCTGGTATGGTGGTAGTGACCTATACTTCAGTGTCTCCAGACACATTTGAGGGATCTGTCATAGATACAACAAATTAGCACATTCACCATCTGATTTAGTGTGGCTCTACACAATCTTCAGGTCATTTTTTACAAACAACAATCAGCCTCTTCAATAAGTCATTGAACCACATGGATCCTGTTTAATCACCACATCTTAACACCCAATTCACTTTCAGCAAAACTGCTCTGAATACTCTACATTCAGTAAGTCATACTCACTATGTTATCTGAATGTAAATGTAAAGCTTTAATTTCTTAAATTTTACTGCCATTTATCATCTGTCAGAAAGTTTTGCAACTCCACAATGTTGACTAAGCCAAACCGTTGCGTGGCTGCAGCTTTATCCAAGGTTTTTTATTCTGTCTGCAACAGACATAAACTTGAATAAAGAAACCAGACACCAGACTTTCTTTTCAGCATCACATGCTGTCAAATCAGCTACTTTCTATGCAATGAATCAACAGCACACAAGGACACAAGTCTGGTGTTGAAACAAAAGCTAGTCAGCCATCCCACATGACGATGAGAAAGATCAGATCGGCAGAGAAGAATGGTGCTCATCAAATGGTTGGTGTAATAAAACGTTTAGGATTTGGGCCTATCAGCATACCCTGACCTGATTATTGAGAATACACTGCATCTGCCGAGTCAATCTCACTGCTCTTGACTCCAGCATTGTTAAATATTGTAGCCTATGCAGAGAGGAACAGAGAGAGTATTCCCAGCAGCATGTCTAGCGTCTGAAATGTATTTCAGATCCACCAGAACTGTAATGTGCTTCAATGGGATTAAAGGTCATTTGCAGACATGAAATATTTTAGTGCGGCACACTCAAACAGTTGAGGCTGTGTTGAAACAAATGTTCGCAATCGTCTTGCCAGAAGCAAGAAGGTTTCTTTTTCATTTCAAAAGCCACTTTTTGACATCGGATATTTACTTTTTTTAAATTTTCATTTTTTTCTTGTCACACATAACGATTTTAAAAGCAATGTATTTCTATTGGTAGTATGTTTCGTGCCTGCACCACGTCTTTTTGACCAGTCGGGTCTTGGAAGACCAGAAGCTGTCTGGCTCATAAAAACATGTTCTTGCTCAATATCTTACCCTAAGCATACCCTTTTATCTTAAATGGTATAATATCTGAGTGTTTTTGCCGTTCGTGAGGAAAATAAATGGGGCTCAGAGCCTCAGAATACTGAAATCTGTATTTAGAAATAAATAAATGTCCTTCTAATTTGTTATTATTTGGTGCAGGCACGAAACATACTTCCAATAGAAATACATTGCTTCTAAAATTGTTCTGTGTATGAATACTGACATTTAAAGGATTTGTATCTCTTTTTCCTTCAAATTTGTTATTATTTACATTGCTTTTAAAATCGTTCTGTGTGACAAAAAAAATGCGAAAAATCGTGTTGGTGAACACGAATCAATAGATTGATTTTGTGACTATAAAACGAAATGCCGTGAGACTGTGTTGTTCCACTACAGCGCGGAGCTCGCTTTTTGGTTGCGTTTCCACTTAGCGTAGTACCGGCTAGCTAGAAGAGTACTGTCACCGTTCTATAATACACAATTTAAGCCCGGGGGAGAAATGCTAACACTAGCATCGGCGATCGCCGATCTTTTCTACTTCATAATATCTGCACAAATGGTTGACATTAAACATTAAAAAGACCAGGCAGTTCAGAGAGAATCAAAGGAAGGCAGGCAAGCAGCTTTGCATGACATTATTCTGGACGTGTTTCATTGTGGTGATAGTGAGGGTAGTTAACCATAGTGATGTGTCGGTCGCGAGCGTCTTGGGTTCAACTTGGTGTGGCCATTATCCTGCTTATTAACACGGCCACCATTCTCAAACAAAGTAACGACATGACTCCCAATATTAATTTGAAAATGCTTTTATGGATTTAGAAAAAAATTAGTTGTATGTATTTATTTAAATTGACATGCATCCGCTAAAGAAAATTATCCGCGTTGTTACGTTTGAACTACGTAGCAACGGCCAGGCAACTGCTGGTCGGATAGTGTTTTTGAGGAGCCTTTGAGATTTCAGATTTGAAACAGTCGTTGCTTGCTTGTAAAGTAGCACAATTCATTATGCAACCTTGGAAAGTATCTAGAAGTATCCCTGCCCCTAATGCCCCAAAGTAACGGCAAGCTGATTATGTGTCGCCGGCTTTTGATGATCTACTGTCTGACCGCGCCGTAAAAAAGTGAGCGCTCGCTTCAGCCATTACTATCTCTTCTTACTGTCTTTAAGAATAAAACACGGGTTTTTTTAGGGAGCGAGATCTCTTTTCTACCCCTCTTCTAGAGAGCCCCAGCAGCCTGATCTCAGAGCCGCCCTCCCTCTCCTGCAGGGGGGCATGGTCAGCTGCCAGCTCAAAGAATCAGCCCCTGCAAAAACGCGCGCTGGAAAGAGCAAATAGAGCTAAATGAGGCATGGCTAAAATGCAGGATCTTTTTGGTATTTTGAAAAAAAAACTATATTTATATACTTTATATAGGTATGGCCCTACAATATATTGTTCAAATATAGCATGATAGGTCCACTTTAAGTAATACAAGACGGAATGATGATGATGATGATGATCTCCGCGGATGCTGCTGTTTTGAGCATTGCAATATATTTATTTTCACTATGTTATTTATTTATGATTATCCTTAGGCTCAGCAAAGATTTGATGTCAGCTGATGCTGTCTTTTTTTCTATAGCTAATAGTTACTGAAATAGAGCCCTGCTGTTTTGTCAGGGCCTTTTCTTTAAATATAATTTTAAAATGTCGATACAGTAGCCCCTTTTTTTAAATAGTTTTTATAGGTGTTGCTATCTGTTTTGTGTAGCGTGGTTCTACAAGCAAGTCAGTGCATTCATTGGGTGGTATCAGAGAGTTACAAGGGTCTGGTAATGCAATGAAAACATTTGGCCACAGCAAATCATTTATATTAAACATGTAATTTTTACTTTTGAATACTTCAGTACAAAGGATGTATTTAATAATGTAAGTGATATATGTGTACACATAGGCCTATACATCATTCATTAGTCAAAACAGGGTTACATTTGATTGAATTAAAAGGTATAATATGTGGTAAACTGAAGAGACGTTTGGGAGCCGAAAGAGCCGGCTCTTCTTGGTGAGCCACCAAGAATAGCCAGAATTCCCATCACTAGTTGACAAGACAGTAGTGACGGCCATCTTGGTGACGTGTGTTGTTGTGGGAGACCAGAGATGTAGTTCATTGAGTTCATTTCACACAAACAAATGTGTTTCTTCACAGTTTTACGACACTTTTTTTTTTTTTGACTTGCAAAATGATCTTTTAAATTGACAAACATCATATGTGTAATTCGTGGCACAATTCAAACGGGATCGAAAGATAATCTTTCTCTCTCCATTGACTTCAATACATAATTTTTTCGAAATAAGGTCCCATGGAGATCCACCGGAAGGGGAGGGACTTCGCCACTCTATTGAAGATGACGTCAGGGCTCCGCCTACACTGCGTTACTATAGATACTACCCCAGTTCCTAAACTGTAATGGAATTGCGCCATAAAGTGAGCCAGTCCTAACGAGGCCTAGCCATACCGAGCGAGGCCGTGTAGTGGAAATGCGCCATAAATTATACAAAGAGATTAGGCTCCAAACAATCAGGGATTATCAACTAAAGTATTAAAGTCAAAGATTTAAGTTGTAACACTGCAGGCAAACACTTTGTTTTATTCATGCATTGGTCAATTTTGAAAGTTTTGGTAATTTTTCTTCCATCAGTATGTGGAGTAGTGCGTTGAGAATATAAGTAACTTAAGATTCCTTAACAGGGATCTTTTACAAAGATGCACTATATAGTGATTTTTACAGGAATGTCTGTACATTTATACTATGGTTCATACAGTCACTGACGGGGTGCTAGCAGTTACCAAGCTAGCTTAGCAACCACTGTCTTGTGTGTTCATATCAGTGTCAAATAAGTCAAAGCTGTAATTTCTTAAAACACAAATGTATTTGTGTGTAATTAAACAAGTTTCAAATTGATTAAAAACATGTTTTTATATATTTTATGTTTAGTTGTTGGCGGCAGCACTCGGTTCTTGGTTTCGGCCTTGTGTCGGGGGGGGACCTGGGACTCTTTGTACAAATGAAGTCAAAAGCACAAGATGGCAGCGCTCGTATTCTGGATATGTTTGCTTCATCTTACAGTTATAAGAATTGGAGACGTGTAATACATTTTTGTAGAAAGCCTATCTTCAAAACCTTGATTCTGAGATGTCAACAAAGGAAAACAAGACATTTTAACTGGGAAAGTTTACATTTCTGTTCAGAAGATGTATGCAAATAAGCCCATTATTATAAAATAATGTGTACACATACGAGAATATACTGTACTTTTCGCGACTTTAGGCAATACTCTACATGGTGTATTATTAATGGGGAAACATTTCTCTAGGTGAGGAATTACTTATTCTATGTAGTGAGTGGTGATGGGGTCGTTGGGCTTTTGTTAAGTTACATCATAATGCTGTGTTCAGTGAAGGCTGTCAGTTTTTCAGTATAGATATTTTCTTTATAACATTAGGTTATTTTGGTTGCTCTTCTATTTTCATGGAAGGAGTACCTATATTGGACATTGGTTAAAGATTTCATAAATGACTCATTCGGTAATTTCAGTGATCCTCAAAGTAACCCCCACTGCCAGTAGATGCACTTCATGCACCTCTAGAAGTGCAGTGGTTGTATACTGTAGGCAGTTGTACTAAAATATCCATGAGATGGATAGCCATGGTCAGAATAATAGCCTTTCAAGATCAGCTGGGATGAACATTAATAATGTATAATCATTCATCAACGTTGCATATTAGATGCAGGATTGGAGACAGACTACACTGCTAAGGTGTTTACTATATGTAACCCTTTACTCCTCTTTAACTGGACCTTGAATGGAAATATTATTTTACTTGGCTCTGATGGGAAGGTTTAGCAGTTTTAAGGCTCCTCTGTTATCCATCACTAAGCTGAAGTCTTTAAAAGGTTTCACTTCAGTGATTTTGTTCCTGAGAAAGTGGAACCAGCCTCCTGTAACAATTTGTTAACAAGCAGGGCTGTCAATATGATAGGAATCATTAGATTGAACATCACATGGCGTTATATATCGAGGTACTCTCAAAGAAAAGAGATTGAGAATACCTTGAATTTGATTTCATGTCATGCACTACAGCCATCTATAATTAGATATATTTAAAGATTAAGTAAGAAATCTAAGGTAAAATAATATATATTAATCAAAACATATTCAAATGTAATATGTGCAAAATATTGAACTTCCTTGATCATATCAAAAGCCAAGTGAGTCACTTCTAAGAACAAAAAACATGAATTCATGAAATGTTGAACCCTTTTTGAAAATACCAAATGAAACAATAAATAATGGTTTATCCTTACAGTTTGTCAACAAAGACCAAGGTGCCTTTTGTTGATCCCACACCCATTTTAGGTAATTGCACTTTTAAATTATTTATAGTGCTTTACAAGTCTGGTGTCAGCTTACCAGAAAGTAAAGAAAAAAAAGACTAAGTAGTCAGATGTAACCTTTAATGAGGGTTAGATTAGTGCTAAAAAAAAATCATTACAGATCTCACAGTTTAAGGTGTTAGATTTAGTGTTGAAGATGCAGGATGTGAAGAGACATTCACGAAGGTGGGCGGTGACATTAAGAGTCGACATACGTGGGAGTTCTTGCAAAGCTTTGAATTGAGACATAAAAGAGAAAAGTTGATGTAAAAAAGACTGAACAAGAAGTTGTTTGATCTTGTGATTTATTCACCCTGCTGGTGGATTATTTGTGGAAATTAAAGGGTATCCTCATATCAAGGTTTTTATGAATAAAAGAGTGAAATACATTTGCATTTGTGTCTTTACGTGAAATAAGTAGCTCATTTTATGACACGCGTAGTGGATGATGTGCTTGCACACCCAGCCCCAATGCACAAACAGGAATCCTATTGCGTAGGTCCTAGTTAAAATCCCCCTGTATTTTGACCGACTGTTAGATAATCAGTCTGTGCAAGGACTGTTTGTGTATGTGGGTGATTCCTGCACAGCCCACTGCATTTCAACTAGCAGAGAATGGAAATAAGTGCTGCGACGGCCACTAACACCTTCAGTATATTCTGCTTTATAAAGGCACAACGAGTTACAGCGGCAAATGTCTCCCATTAAACAGAATTCCTATTGTGCCTCGAGCTTGAATGTTTATGTCCGTGGCGGGAGTTGGAGGGTTACGATATGTGCCCTCTCAGATGCCCTTATCTAAAACCTCTTTGCAAAACAGTTTTATGGATGAATGCTTATCCATATTCCAGCGAGGTAAGCGATGCGATTTCACTGTTGATTACCTCTGCTGATCGGTGTTATTGGTTTAGTGTTAGGTAAATATAGGGGACCGTTGAATGGAATGATAATACTCCGTCGTGTCAAGACAAACAATGCATGGATTATGACGGTGGGAATCACAGGGATAAAGAGAGACTGATTTTAATAATCCTGATGAGCTCTCAAACTACTGACCCTGCAAGGTCAGTGTCTGACGTTAATTGAAGCTAATCTCAAGTTGGTTTCGGTGTAAAGTTTGACCTCATCCGGCGGGTTATTTCGTTCATGTTATTTTTGCAGGATTAACATTATACCAATCTCCTGCCTTTAATCTCCCAGTAATTTAAACCCAAAATTGATCCACATTTCTAAATGGAAGTTTTTTAAAAGTCTGCAGCATATCGGATGTATTACCTCAGTGAGGCACTTCATCAGAACAACTCAGAGTCAAAGTGACATCTTGGGCAGCGTTGCATTTCTGTGCCTGCCCTAAAAGGCTCTTTTCCATCTCAGTGTTTTAGGGGCACTGACAGGGCAACCCTTCCGCAGCAAGGCTAGCGGCCAGGCAGTCTCGTCGGTGATACATTAAGCATCAGATTGCATATGAGCACCAATCCAAACAACTTGTCATGGAAAGATATTTACTCCTCAGTTTAGACATTATTCACACACTACTATGCCCTTGGTGAATAAGGAGCCGTCTTGGGCTGAAAGAAGAGTAGTGCTGTTCACCTCATCTGTCCCAGAGAGAAGGAGAGACAGACGAAGGCGAAGAGGGAGAGGTGAGTGTAGTGAGAGTAGAGAGGTGAGGTGGAGAGAGGGGGGATATAGAGCCAGAGAACTTAAGATGGAAAAGTAATTGAAGTGAGGAAATATACACAAAGAGGACAGTTGATGTAAACAGAATTGAGGTCAATGAAAGTTGTTGTTTGACCCCAAGCCTGTTTTTCAGGTCTCAGGCTCGAAAATGACATTTCCAGAACTAATGACCATAACTTCACTTCTAAAAGGGGAACATTAATAATCTTTTTTCTCAAAGTAATGATAAACCTGTGAGTTGGATGTAGAAAATTCAGAATCAATATAGATGTTTTTTATTTTAAAGAAAATTCAGATTGAATATAGTAAAAAAACTGTAAATTATAGTGTCCGTCCAAAAATAATTTTTTACTTATAGTGAAAACTACCCTTGGATGATGGTAAGGTAGACTAAAAGCTTTAGGAATCCAAAGTACAACATATAATAAGACTGATGCAAAACAAGTGACATTTGACCTTTTTAGAGAGGTTTAGCCAAACAAACTCCACCTCTGGGGTGATTTCGGTGGAAATTAGCGTTTTTACCGTTTCTCTGGAACCCATTGGTCGATTTTGGTGATTGACATCTCTTTTTGGCCGTTAGAGCCAATAGAATCGAAGGGGAATTTCCACATACACACACATGTTAACAAAAAAGGTGGGGTTTTGCGCATGCAGGTTTGCATCTTTGTGAGTTCTTATCATGGAGTGAAGATGTTCAGTGGGGCAAAAAAATATTTAGTCAGCCACCAATTGTGCAAATTCTCCCACTTAAAAAGATGAGAGGCCTGTAATTTTCATCCTATGTATACCTCAACTACTACAAAATGAGAAAAAAAAAAAAAAAAAATCAAGAAAATCACATTGTCTGATTTTTAAAGAATATATTTGCAAATTATGGTGGAAAATAAGTATTTGGTCAATAACAAAAGTTCATCTCAATACTTTGTTATATACCCTTTGTTGGCAATGACAGAGGTCAAACGTTTTCTGTAAGTCTTCACAAGGTTTTCA
>NW_011333930.1:0-18857 GCF_000735185.1 Notothenia coriiceps
CAATACGTATGATTGGATGAACTATGAAAAGATCTTAAAATCAATACAAATGTATTTATTATAAACGTTAGTCTTTCACACCTATCACTGTGTATATCACCATTCAAACATCTTTTAAAAGTTGAACAAACCCCACACAGCTCAGTGAAATGTTGACTTTATTTGATCATTTCAGTAAAAACTAACGTTCATATTTCTCTTTTTGATTATAATACTGATGAACGTTAAAAACAAAGCACT
The DNA here is from genome assembly GCF_000735185.1 of Notothenia coriiceps. Classification (NCBI taxonomy): domain Eukaryota; kingdom Metazoa; phylum Chordata; class Actinopteri; order Perciformes; family Nototheniidae; genus Notothenia; species Notothenia coriiceps. Next base: position 241 of record NW_011333930.1, read on the forward strand.
TTGGCAACTTACCACATACGTTTTAAAATGCTTAATAAGCACCGTAACTTTCATGATATAATTTCTCCGTCATAATCGTTTGTGTCCGTGAACGGCCGACTGTTGTGTGACGTCAAATGCTGCGGCTGCAAGGCATTGTGGGGCAGCATTTTTTCTCCTCTCCTTTCGGTTAGGGAGGTCCAGTGGTTCCTAAGCTAAAGGAGGTTATAAAGGAAGTTTGAAACCTCCTTTCCTATCATTCTAGAGAATTTGAACGGCACTTATCATGGCTGCCACTGAGGGACTTCCGGGTCATTTCACTCGGTTAGGAAGGTTCCTAAGCTAAATGGACTATTCGACTGCAGCCCCAGCCTTTCTGTACCTCTTCAAATCATTAGCAGAAGTAAAACAACAACCATTTCCTCATCAAATTAGGATGCCCATTAGCTTTTGTAATGAATACACTATACTTTGATTCTCCTGTTGAATCAATTTAGTATTTTGTTCTGCATATGAACTCTAAAGAGTCTCTTGTGTTAAACTAGGAGGTTCCTGATGAAATGTAGGCCAACAATTATCACAGCGTGCAATTAACTTGTAGTTAATTCCTCTGCAGTTGACTGCCGTTTCTCTACATGAATTGGAAACTTTTATCAGTAATTTACCCATCTAAATTCATAAAAACTGACACATACAATATGTATACCACTCCACAAGAGTCACAAGAAATTAAATAATAATAGTTATAGCTGGAAATAATTGGTTTTCTGCATGTCCATGTGTCTTTGTAATTAAATGTATGAATACTCTTGGTTTAGGAGTGGGAGTAGTGAGAGTTTTGCATGTATTTAGTCATAAACTGAAGTATATTGACAATATACAAATACTTAAAAAAAACAATACTCTTAGAGCAAATAAAAAAGTATTAAAAAAAAAAAGGTTAGGTGCAAAACTCAACTTTATAGCAAATACAAATATAAAATGAATGCAAAAATAAACTGAGACTAGAGACATAGAGACTAAGTCAATAATGTTAATGTTAACCATAATGTTAACTCACGTAAAATATACTGAATCACAATTGACATTGACAGTAAACTATTTTAGGGCTAGTCAAGTAAATAATCGCTAAAAGTTTACAGAAGGTGCAGAATTATCCTTAAACAGAATGAAATGGACATTGATTATACGGTATGTGTAATATATTAATATATTAATAATGTACACTATAAAGATCATTGAGTCCATGTGAGCAGTCTATCCTTGATGTACTATAAAGTGAGATAAGGCCTTACTGTCAGTAGAGTCCTCTGTTGTTGGAACTTAAAGATTATAAATCATGTTGCTTGAACTTTTTACATCTATTTATGTAATTTCACTCAAACACAAATATAAACCTAGACGCTACAGGAAAAAAGCCAGCAGGTCATCAAAGTTATGGGATGTAATGTCTCAACAGCATGAATATGTGTACACATTTGCATGGCTGTGTTCATCACTGTTCTTTCTTCTCTTGTTTGTTTTTGATTTGTAGTTGTGACTAAGCAGCTCAAAGTCTATTTGATAAGTATAATATACCTTATGAACACCATGAATTGCCTACAAAGAAGCATAAAAGAAAAAAACATGAAGATAAGAACCACAATAAGGAAGAAGCACTCATAAAAGCTAATCAAATACTGTCGGTGAAAAAACAAAAGTAGAATAACAAAAAAGTTACGTTCAACAACTGAACTAAAATAAATGGATTTACACAAATTGAGACGAGAGACAAAGTCAATATCGCAAAAGGTTTACAAAAATGTACAGAGTTATCCTTAAACAGAATGAAATGTACATGAATTATATATGTATTATATTAAAATGAAATAATGTACACGATACGATTTTTATTAGAGATATGATGAATACATGTAATACATAGATTTAGTCCATGTGAGCTTTCTGTCATCGTTACTATAAAGTGAGATGAGGCGTTTTCATGGCTGTGTTCTTTACTGTCTTTTCTTCTCTAGTTTGTTTTTGATTTCAGGTTGTGACTAAGCGGTTCAAAGTCTATTTTGATAAGTATAATATGCCTTATGAACACCATACATTGCCAACGAGGAAGGATAAAAGAAAAAAACATGAAATTAACAACCACCATAAGGAAGCAGAAAAAAAACAAAAGTATAAAACTCACAAGTCAGTACGGTGTTGCACAAATCACTCTGACACAGGATGCAAGGTAAGATCAAGGCATGACGAACAATCCAAAATAGAGAATTTAAACTTGACTGAATTATCATTATTATCATTATTATTATTGCATTAAGTTTCAGAATGTTGTTTTGTTTGTCTTTGTCTTAGATGGCGTTGTATCTTCTACTGCTGATGCTCACAGCCTGTGCTGCCACTCCTCAAGGTGAACATTTCATCTTCATTTAAAGACCCTGTGAAGTGCATTTTTTTGCGCCAAAATTAAATGGCAGTTTCATTCCTTACATATCATTGTGCCTGTTCATGGCTAAAATAATTTTTCATAATTAATGAATGAATGAATGTATTAATTTTGCCGTCTGAGCCTAACGGAAGTTGCAGACGATAGTGGCTGTGACGTCACAAGATGTACCCAGTTGTGATTGTAAACATGGTGGAGACTTTGGAAAGTGATACTAGTGTGAGAGAAATGATTGATTTGGACAGCTTTTCGGACAGGATAGATGAGGAAAGTGATCAATCTGGTGCACTTTGAGGGCAACATTAAGAGATTTATGGATACAGCTCTCAACACTCATATGAAACATATATTTCAATAATCAAAAAACATTGGAAGGATTTCTTAACCTATTTTATACAACTAATATTACATAGATGGAAATATTTGTTTACATAGATGACCAAACCCACTGAGATAACTTAGGCTACAGTTTACCTCCCTGAGCTGACGTTATCTCTCTCAGTCCCACAGGAGAGGACTCTCCCTCTCCTTATTGTGGAAACAGCTAATCTCCGTTAGCTCCGAGCTAGCACCAGATGCTAACGACAACCCTGTAACTCTCTCAGTCTCTCTTTCTCTCTCTCTCGAATCGACCAGTGGCCTTTATTTATCATGATCAATGAACGAATCTACGAAACAATGACACCAGCCAGGCTCACCTTCATCTTTTGGGAACAGAAACATCGCCACTTCGGCAGACTTGACATTACTACAGCCAGCGGCAATGCATCGTTTCACCTGTGTTTTTCCTCCCTCTTTCTTCACTGTCGCCTCCATTGTCAGGTTTTCTCGTTTGGGAATCACTTCCAGTCGACTCCGACACACTTTCCAGGAAAATACTAGCTCAAAAACGTTGAGAAATTCGACTTTGAAAAAGAGAAAAAATGAACGGTGGTGAATGTAAACAGTGCGGCGGCGTCCATCTCCTGACGTCACGCAGTAGATCGCAAGCCACGCCCACGAAGGCGAAGGTCGACTGCAGATTTCCCCGGCAAATTCAAAACTCGTCAAATTCGTTGCTATTCCAACATCTTTTGATATGGGTTCCAATGGACAATTTTTGTCATTACTATACATATTAGCATAACAGATCATGCACAGGTGCACACTTCACAGGGTCTTTAAAAAAGAGAAAACCTAAATAAAACATCACAAGAGAGATACATGCAAGTGGATCTAGAGAACAGGAGTTTGTTATCTTTAGACTTTTTTTTAATCTTACTAGGTTAGATTTATATTAATAGCGACAATGAGGCAAAATATATCAATCATATGAGTAAGTTACCAGTAGGTCAATAGGAATACATCTCGTTTGTCATACATTTATTTAAATTACGCAAATTCAACATTACTCAAGTGATTTGATTGTTGGCTTCAACTTCACTAAACATCTTTTTATGAAACATTCAGATCCAATTTGTCAACTGAATGTATTTTTGCTCATCCTACTTTCATATACTGATTTGAAATATCTCTCTTTTATAAAGATCTCTCCGGTCAAATGTTTACCTTCCCGCAAGAAACTAACTCGGCTCATGTGAGGCTGACAACATCAAGACAGGTTCTGAGTGCTGTAACCGTCTGTTTCAGGTAGAGTTCAATATGAAATGACAACGAAAGGAACATACTGTGTCTCTGATGGAAATCATCATGTGTGATAATGTCTTTGTTTTGGCTACAGGTCCTTTTCAGATCTCCGTAGTAGAGACATCACCCTTTTCTCTTTGTCCACACCTTCTGCTGCCAATGATTTTGCGATTTTTAAGCTAGCTGCAACTGATGTGTTTGAAATGTGGATCAGGAATACACTAATGAACTTCATAATGCAGGACTACAAACTGAATACGTGGCACTCAATTTGTTCCACCTGGGACTCTGGATCTGGACTGTTTCAGATGTGGTTAGACGGACAGCCCTCATCTAGGAGATTCATGAGCGCTGGATCCAACATCAGTGGGCCCATTATAATTGTTTTAGGCCAGGTAAAGTTTAAAGCACTTACAGGAATGTTTCTGCATTATGGGAAATGTGCTGACTAGCTTTTTTTGCAGAGAGTTATATAAGAGGAATAACACCATAGTCATACAATAGATTAATAAAGCTTTTCTCATCTGACTCGAAGGTCAGCAAATACATTCCCACAAATGTCAACTCATCCCTATCTTGTGATTTATTGTATCTGTTTAAACTATACAGTACATCATAAAAACCTAGCATTGCAGAACAAAGCTGTTGGCTTACATTTTTTCATTTCACAGGACCAGGATTCCCATGGTGGAGGGTTTGACATTGCTCAGTCTTTTGTTGGCATGATGTCTGATGTCCACATGTGGGACCACGTCCTCTCCCCCTGTGAGATCCAGAACTACGTGCATCATCTAAACTTCCCCCCAGGGAACGTGCTCAACTGGAACGAGCTGGAGTTCCAGATCATCGGAAGAGTGCTGACAGAAGACAAACAAAAGATCGAGACCTGCTATTAAACCGTATGCATAGAAAGTCAATAAACAATATGAAAACACATTCACTTAAGAGAGAATAACATCAATGCATTCAAATGAACTTTGAATACATCAAAAAAAGGTTTATAGATAGTCACCAAATGATTGTATATCAGGCATTATCCATATTTGTATAGTACAGTTGTAGAGTTGTTTTGTGTTTAATAATAATAATAATAATAATAATATACCTGTACTACCAAAGCTTAAGCTTTGGTAGTACAGGTATATTATTATTATTATTATTATTATTAAACACAAAACAACTCTACAACTGTACTATACAAATATGGATAATGCCTGATATACANGTGTGCGTGCGTGTGTGTGTGTGTTGGATTATATAACTATTCCAACATTTCCCAGTCAAAGAATGTAGATCTACCACAAAAAAGTTATAAAACAGTGTCGTTGAAATTCATGATTTTCACTCATGTTTATTTTTAAAACAGCAAAGCAACCCTGCACCCACATCAACAGATGAAATTGTCGGTAATGACACTGGGAAACCAATGTAATGGGCACGGGGACCCCCCAAAAACCCAATCTTTTTAACCCCAATTTATGGAGAACTTTTTAACCCAGAATTGTTAAAAAAATGTTTCTTTTCCCAACTTATATATTATTGATTTTATGGTATACAAAAACAACTTTATTGGTTGGATAATCCATACCGATTCTTAAATGCTTCTAACAACTAAAGACCACATTAAAAAATTACAGCAATAGCTTAAAAATGCCGCTCAAAGACGTATAAGTCTTACCTATGCAAACGACGCGTGATAGACATTTGTTTAGAGATCTGTGGTGCTTTATACGTCGTTTGCATAGGTTAAGACTTTTAACTCTTTGAGCCATTTTTAAGCCTTATTGGGGCTAAGTTTTTTAACTGTCTTTATTGGTTAGAACATCTTAAGATTTCGGATGGAGTTATTAACAACCATTAATAAGTGTGTTTTGTATACCATAAAACATAAGTATATATTAAGTGAACATTTTAACAATTTCTGGGTAAATTCTTCTTAATGGGTAAAATGTGGTCCAGTGCTAATTGTTCCATTACCGACAATTTCATCTGTTGATGTGGTGCAGGGTTGCTTTGCTGTTTTAAAAAATTTTAAAAAAACATGATTTGAAAATCATGAATTCACGACACTGTTTATAACTTTTTTGTGGTTACGATCTACATTCTTTTGACTGGGAAATGTTGGAATAGTTGATATAATCCAACCACACCCACCCACCACACGCACGCAACACACACGCACCACGCACACACACACCCCACACACACACCACAACATACACATATACACATACACACACACGCACACACAAACAGCAGGGAGGAAATTCAAGACTACGAATCAAAACAGCAGTTCTTTGGTAATAGGAGTTANTTTGAAAGAAGAAAATACTTTAATGCATCTTGGAAATACACATCAATTCAATACATGAACATTTTACTTGGTCCTGATATTCACTGCTGACTGGCTTGCATCATTCACAATGGAAATATAGCATGGTGTAATGCGTGGCTCAAGTTTACAGAGAATTGTACTGAATGCTACTTGGGTGAAGTAGAATTCAGCAACATTAATACAGAGGCCTTATTGAAAAGAGGAAACTACGTGACATCCAGCAAAAGGGGCAATATCCTCCTGTGTTTTTAGTTTGAGTGACTTGGAGTAATATGACTCATTTTATATGTTGTGCACGTTGTGCACCTCAATACATATAGTGCAAGGGGGAGATCACTGTTCTGGGCGTTTAAGTAGTGGTGTGGTGAAGAGAGGAATGTTCTTTAGTTCGAAGTGGGTGGCTCTTAAAAGAGCCTGTGGGGTGTTGGTAGAAGCGGGTTCAAGGTGTTTAGTTTTTTTTTTTTTTAAATAAACTTTATTTTAAATTATTAGGGCAGTACATTATATATACAAGTTACATTAATAATACACACATCACACTAAGTATAAATATATAAATAACATAAGGAGAGCACGTTTTATTTTATGCGGCTCAGTTATGTCACAGACTCAAGATGCCCCATGGCTGAGTCTGGGATTTGTCCAGGGTCTTTCTTCTCCTTAGTTCAGTAAGTATATGTTTCACGATGGTGTTACTGCCTATTACTCTCTGGTTCAGTATCATTTTACACCTTGTCTTCCATATTTTCATGCATGCGATACAAATTACCATCTGAAAAAGTTCCCTTTGCTTTATGCCCATCCCCTCATCCAGAATACAAAACATAATGGAGGCATATCTTACATTGAATACTAAACCGATGCCCCTTAGGAGCGACCACACCTCCTCGGCTCTGTAGCAGTCCATGAGGGGGTGCTGTAAGGTCTCGTCTTCCTCACAGTTAATCATGGGGCATGTTTTAGTTTTGACATAACAGCTCCATGAGACCACAGCTCTGACCGCAAGTCTGTTAACAGATATCAACCACCTCACGTCTCTCATGCTCTCCGATAATTGTTTACATTTTATTAATTTTAAAACTTTGTTGCCTTCGACAGGTGTGAGGTTTTTGTACATTATATTACCTCCATATTTAAAATCGTTTACTATTTTAAAAATTACTCTATTCGGGAGTCCGATCCAATCAATCCCTAAATGCTGAAGTTCCGTTGTGAAGTCACCATACACAAATGTATAGGTATGGTCCGTTTCTAGCGCGGCCTCTTCTTTTGTTCCATCCCATTCTTCCCTCCTCAACCCAAGGTGCTTTCCTGTGTATTGCAGCGGAGATGTTTTTTACAAAGGTAATTTGTAGTTTAATGCCCAGGTCTACGGCTCCCAGGCCTCCATATTCCCTACTTTTAAACAACAAATTCCGTTTTGCAACCTCCCTGGTTGTACCCCACACCAAATTAACGCACTGTTTGTTTAATTGCATAATTATTTGCGTGGGTGGGGGGAAAATGTTTGCCAGAAAAAGGATCCTGCTAAGAATGAAAGATTTGATTATATTTATTCTTAATTTATAATTTGTATCTTTGTTCTCCCATTGTTTAACTTGTTCTTTGACTTCACTTAGTTTGTTCTATGAACTTTTCCTCTTATTCCACTCCTGCTATGCTGCACCTGCTGTAATAACTCAAGATAAAATCAGATATATTCTTTATTGAACAGAAACTCCCCATCTTAATTTGTTTGTCCGTTAAAGAAAATTCACAATCACATTTTATTTTTATTTTATTGTACAGAACCTTTTTTAGTTATTGGTTGTATCAGAAGCAATGTGATTGGGGAAGTTCAATGGATAAATATTAAGAGTAGTGGCTTTTGGATACTATATATATTCCTAATGTAGGAACAAGACTTTTGCAATATAAACGTATGTACTGTGTCTTGATTTGTTGTCCTTTTATTTGCATTTTTATAACCAAAATATAAACATATCTTATTATAACTTTACTAAACTTTGACAAGACATTTCCAGTAAAACTGTTTTAAGATGATGCCAAGAAAATGTGCAAACACTCAAGGTATGTTCAGAGCACAATGTGGTTATTGTGGATAGGTACGGGAATAGGTTGGAATCTTGTGTTACAGGTTGTCTCCATGTTGCTACTGGCACACACACACACACACACACACACACACACACACACACACACACACACACACACACACACACACACACACACACACACACACACACACACACACACACACACACACACACACACACACACACACACACACACACAGAGATACACACAAACATTTTTTACTTTTGGCCTATGTGTTGCCATTATTAATTGTTAAATGTATTCACTTGTATTCATTATGTCAAACAATCATCTATCCCATTTAAACTGCATTTCTCGACTTCTGTTAGTCCTTTTTCTTAAGATATTACTTTTGATAGATAGTCACCCAATGATTTTATATCAGGCATTATTCATATTTGTATAGTACAGTTGTAGAGCTGTTTTTTTGTTTTGTGTTTAATAACATGTATAATAATATACCTTTACTAGTTTAACAAAACAATGACTAAGTCAGGAAATTGTAAAGAAAAGTAAGAGTTTTATAATTTAACCTACATTTCTATGTATGTCAGTTGCATAGTTAAGACTTTATAACCATTTTAAGCTTATTGTGTGATTTCTTTAACTATCTTTAGTTTTTAGAAAATCTTAAGAATCGGATGAAGTTATTACAACCATATAAGTGTGTTTTTGTATAAAAATTAAATATTACCAAAGTGTAAATTGTTCTATTCTGGGTAAATTCTTCATAACATTTGGTTGGTGATAATTGTCCCTACCCAAAATTTCATCTGTTGATGTGGGTGCGGGGTTGCTTTGCTGTTTTAAAATAAACATGAGTGAAAATCATGAATTTCAACGACACTGTTTTATAACTTTTCTGTGGTAGATCGACATTCTTTGACCGGGAAATGTTGGAATAGTTATCTAATCTAACACACACACACACATACACACACACACACACACACACACACACACACACACACACACACACACACACACACACACACACACACACACACACACACACACAGCAGGAAATGAAATCAAGACTAAGATCAACAGCAGTTATTTGGTAATAGGAGTATAACACAAAGCGAGAGGGTGTAAGAGATTGCAGATTGTGTGCAGATAATGCTGTTAGATGCTAGATAACAGGAGGCCTCTGACTAAATGTTCTGCTTTGGTCAAAAAAGGCACTGCGTATTTCTCTTGCAGCTCCAGACTCTGTCATGGAGACAGCTGCTCCATCCTCCTAGTTTGCGTCCTCTGCATCTCCATCACCTGATTCATTTCTGTGTTACCTATGAACTTTCCCTCTTATTCCACTCCTGCTATGCTGCACCTGCCCACAAGTTGTACCTACTGAGTTTGAAGTCACCATGCACCCAGCTGTTCATTGTGTGCTACCTAGTGCACTCCTCCTTTTATACTGCACTTTATATGTTTTGCTTATTTGTCTTGCTTAGTGTGCATGGGTGTTTTCTGTAATCTGTTGTGAACTGCTTTATTTCCCTGAATTATTTTTGTCTTGATATATACATGTATATAGCCTATTTAAATCGTCACATGTGTTACATAAACCTCCAGTTACTTTTACGTAGTAACTAAAGAGCTCCAATTCAATGTTATATGGTTGATAAACGAGCATTAACTTCAAAACACCCTTCAAGGTCAGGGTCCGGATTGAATGATGATCAATAATGTTTTAAATGAGGGTGAAAGGATTTATAGTAATCAAAAGGCTTCCGTGCTTCCCTTACCAGTATCACAGAAGTGATCATTTAAAACATTGTTGATCATCAGTTAACTCATGACCTCTGACCCTAACCTGCCTGCAGATGGAGTTTGTCAGGGTTACATCTGCATGTCTCCTTCCCTTAGTAATAACATGCATCAACGGATGATCTAAACAAGCACAACCGGTAATATGGACTGTGTTTTCACAAGGAAATAAATGTAAAAAAAACAGATCGAAGTTTCGAACGCAATTAGACACCGAGAAGGAATGAGGAAGCAGCGGGGGTTTAAAACTCTCTCCTATTCACTGTTGTGCAAATCATCATTACACAGACATATTGAAAAGGTAAGATCACAACATGATATCCAATGCAAATATAGAGCAAATGATGCTGCTTTGTGTCACTGCATTGCATGCTGTTAAAGTGTTAATAGCATTTTATTGTAAACTAGGGGTTCCGTGTAAAATCTTAGGCCCTTGATAGCAGCTCAACAAGCCTTGCCGTTTTTCTTTTAATCTTAAGCATGTTTCCAAGGCCCAATCTAGCTCTCATTCCCTGAGGTGCCACAAAGGCTAGATTTCATACATTTCATCTGTCTTCTTCAGCCTAAAGTCACTTCATGTACATTATAAGTCTATGAAAACGCTGGTACTATTTGGATTGCTGCATCAGGGTCAGCAAGGTCATGACTTTCACTGGGTATAGAAGCAACGGTGTCTTCCTCCCTTTTCAAAGTCATATTTATGTCTGCCTCACTTTTGTTCTTTCAAGGGGATTTTCCTAAATGTGTTCTTGATTTTTTTCATAAATGGCACCTATTATGCAAAATCCACTTTTTCATGTCTTTTGTACATAAGTATGCGTCCCCTGTGTGGAAAGAGATTCTGAAAGTTTCAGAAAAAAAGATTCACTCTCTTTTTGTCCTGATCCATTTCTATAAAAACCTGTCTGAAAATGAGCTGATCAGATTTTGGCCACTTTATGATGTCATAACGATTTTTTGGCTTGTGTAACCATTAGCCAATCACCTGAATCTCCTCCTAGAGCACCATTGTGTTCTTTTGAACCAAATATCTATCAGAGGGGCGTGGGGAGTGGCTCCTTATTTTCATCTCAAGTAAAAGACAGAGTATCAGCACTTTTGAAACAGGGCTGAAACAGAGGGGTTTCAATATTATCTACTACAAAATATAAAACCAATCTTTTTACGTTTATTTTCCTGTTGTTTAAGTTACTGTGTCATTTATGCAAATATAACCGTTTTCAGAACAGGATGTAATTCCTTATATATATCCATAGGTTTTTCGGTGATTGAAATTATAAAATAGGTAACTTGAAGGGGTTAAGTGTAACGAAGACTATGTTGGTTATTGATTTTTTTTCCAAGACATTTATTTTATTTTTATTTTACACTAACACCTTAAAAGAAATTGCCTGTTTGTTTTAATTCTACCCCTCAAAGACAAGTTATTTCTTATATAGACTAAAATAGGAACTCAATAATGTCGTCCACGTCGTAATCGTCCTCACTTATTCTCCCTTTCAAAGTATCATTGTGTCTTTCTTATCCACTACCCTCTACTGTCTCCTGCGTTTGATCCTCCTACCTCGTCGACAGAGGGTACTGTCTCAGACCCTCGACGTTCCTCTTATGCGCGTCCAACGGAAAAAACTGGTTTCGCCTTGTAAATCAGTCTCCGGAGGACAAATAGATCGTAGATTGTCGTAAATAGCGTGTGTTAGACGGTTAGAGATGTGGAGAGGCGAAACCGAATATGAGGAAATGGTTAATTGGCGAGCAACTAGAACCAGAACTAAAGTAAAGGACCGACACAACACACACACACACACACACAGCACACACACACACACACACACACACACACACACACACACACACACACAACACACACACACACACACACATACACACACCACACAATCTAATCTATTTTGATAAGGTTGTAAAGGGCAGTTTCTTACAGCTAGATGGTGTCTTTTCAATATTTTTGTCACAGCAACCTTTAAAGTACTAAAAGTTGAGTACAATAAAATTTTGTCGTTTCGGTTGGGGCGTGGGTGTAGTTGTTTACTTTTAAAACCCATTTCCTTGTTAATAGTGGCTGGTTTTACAATACTTCTTAAATGGGTCTTAATCTTGTAAATGCGAAACCATTGATAAAATTAAAAAAATATGTTTTTGTGTGAATATACCAACATTATTGAAGTAGGCTAAGAATTCTAAAAAGATTTTTGATTTCTATCAAATTTCTTTAGGTGTGTTATTAGTCGAATTTTTACACAATATTTCAGAATTGATACGTTATTGACTGTATATCTTTACATCCAATCTAATATTTTAGAATGAAAAGAAATGGTTAAAGCGACTGAATCAGAACAAAACAATTTTGATCATTTCCAATATAATAAATGTACAATAAATTTGTGTTTTGTTGAGATGTTGACATGATATGTTTATACTTATAACGGACTATATTTTAGTAACCACCTGATAGATAGTTTTCATTTATAGAATTCTTTTCCCTGATTGTCTTCAGGCTCTTTACGAAAATTTACCCTATCTACTAACAAACTGTATTACTTATGTTCACTTAATGTAAATTGTTAATTATTACCGTTGTGTATCCGGTTTTCGTCATTTTTTACAAACACACATAGAGACAACACACCACACACACACACCACACACACACACACACACACACACACACCACACTACACCTCACACACCACACAAACGCACACACACCACACACACACACCACACCCCACTCACCACACACACACACACAAACCGCACACACACGGAACATCGTGTACCTCTGTTGGACATTGGTGCTAAGGTGGATAAGCGCATGGATAGGGTTGTTATTGGTGTAAACACGAGACTTGTATGGAACTCACAAAAGTGTAAGAAGACCGTAGTACTAGAATTTGTCAAAATGACCTTTACAGAACAGTTTCAGATCATTTCAATATTATTCATACAATATAAAACCCAATATTTTACGTTTATTTTCCTGTTGTTTAGTCTGTGTCATGTATGCAAATATAACGTTTTCAGAACAAGGTGTATCCTTCAATATAATCATAGGTTTTCGGTGATGAGAATTATAAATCGGTAACTTGTAAGGGGTTAGTGTAAACGGATAGACTATTGTTGGTTATTGATTTTGTTACATGACATGTTACTTATGTTTTTACCCTAAAACTTAAAAGAATTTGCCTGTTGTTACTTTCCAGGGATAATATGACAAAAAGTAGTTATAGAATATACAGAGTCTATATATGTTTCGACAGAGACTTCACGAAACGAGGGTTATGGTTTGTCTAGCACGTAACATTCGTAGNAAGGCACGTGAGCCCAGCATAATGTGAGCACGGAGCAAGTGGAATTTTTTAGTGTGTGCGCGTGCGAAGTGTGCCCCGCCAATTTGTTTCTATGTGTCAGCACAAGAAAGGCTCTTGAGGCCTAGTACCAGGGCCGGTTCTAGACAATTTGCTGCCCTAGGTGAGATTTTAGGCGACATTTCATGTGTAAAGAATAAATGAAAAATCTCTACAAAAGACAAATACACTGCAAAAACAGAAACTTATTGACATAGGTAATAGACGTCAAAATGGCTTCAAATGTATTCAGTATTGTATCAACATGTTTGAATTGGGGGGTGGACGTCACATCCTCAAGGGGGGTCCGGGGGTATGCCCCCCCGGGAAGATTTTTTTTTAAACATTTTACAGTAAAATGCTTCAATCTGGTGCACTTTGAGCACACAATTACTATAGACCTGATCTAGGGGGTACAACTCTAAAACACCTATATGAAACATATCGGTTTACATTTTAATAATCAAATAAGTATGTGAACATAACCAATAACCTACCATAGCCAATAACAAATACATTTAACTTCTTTTTTTTTTTTTATTCATACAGTATCTTATTTTACCTAGTTAACATTTATTTAGTAATGCACATTTTTATTTCTCCAATTTTAAACGACATTTTTTGTTTACTGTCCTGTAGTAGGCCTATACATTGAAATTATTTCAAACCTGTTTATCCCAATAATTATAAAGGAGTGCCTTGGAAATATGTGTTTACATAAATTGTGATCAAAACGTTTGAGACCCACTGAGATAACTTAGACTAAAGTTATATCTAAACACTCAGAGTCCTTTACCTCACTGAGCTGTAGTTATCAGCCTCTCAGTCTGTCAGGAGAGAGCTCCACTCCACCTTTGTTGTAGAAACATCTTCTTCTTATATCCATTAGCGCAGCTAGCACTAGGTGCTAATAACAACAGCGCTGCGGTACCTCGCTCCCACGCTCACTCGCACTTTTGCTGTGAGCTGCGGGCACCAGATAAGCCAACATCCCCCACTTTCATCACTTACAGCGCCCATCGTACAGGGCAAATGGAAAGTGTAACCGAGGTGAAAAGGGTGTTACATTTACTTAATTATGAATGTTGTTACATCAAGGCCGAAAATTAGGATGAGCACCAACGGTCAAAAATGTTTTTCCCCCTCTCAGAGCTGCCAGCGCAGCGCCCCCCCAGATCTGGCGCCCTAGGCAAACATCTATAACGCCAATGCTAAGGACCAGCCCTGCATGAAAGGGAGCAAGGTCATTGGACAGACAAATTACAAATTAATTTAGGTTGCTTGGTTACTTTGAAGACTGCGTGAACTGGTCAATGCTATTGGGGCCCCAAAACAATTGTTTTGCCCTGGCTGGCTCTGGGCCCCGGTGCGTTGCACCGGCTGCACCGTCAATAGTTACGCCACTGGTCTGAAGGCTACTTGCAAACATCCAGGGAATGCCCCAATACATAAGGCTGCAGCAGTAACACTACTCACCTTAAACGCCTCTCTTTTGACATTCTTGCTGAATCAATTAAGCATTATGTGCTGTGTGAGAACTCAGAAAAGCCCCTTGTGGAATGGTAGCTACTTGCTGATGAAATGCAGAGCAACTTTTACCTCGACTGACTGAGAGTTTGAGAGTTAGGCATGTGGTAAAAGTGTAATTCAGCGGACAATGAGGAACACTGTCACATGGGATACCCTTGTCCTCCTTGATGTCCTGGGCCCTTTGCTGTACTGAGTTATACAGTTTCAAATTAAGTCCTGTGGCTTCTGAAATACATTTAAAAAAACATTTAGATTTACCATAAAGTTGAAGGTTCATATTTAACCTATTTCAGGTAAAAAGACACACAATTCAGAGCTTAGAGAAGGCAGAGCTTACAGAAGGCAATTGACTTTAAGAATCCATATAGATTTAATAGATTTTGACAAACAGGTTTGTTCATAGTTAAGTGTATCCCTTTAGAAATGGTGTAGTAACGTTTTAAAACTGTTCAGGTTACCCTTAGCTTGGCAGCTGGATTCTGGTGAAATATCACATATCACGTGAAAATCCAACCTGTCCGGCTTCAAGTAATGTGTTTGAGATGTTAGTGTTGTGAACAACAATGGCGGTTCCTAAGGTGAGCATACAGTATATGAACAATAGCATCAGTTATAGTAATGGGACTTTGTTTTTCTGGGAGGAAATTAAAAACCAGCACTGTAACTGAAGTGGTTTTTCTGTTAACCTGACCTTTAGTTAGAGTTTCAATGACAGATTGTTCACCCAAGATAATCGAACATTTTTAAAGTGCCTGCCCTCCTTAACAGTTTCCAATGACAGCTTCTCAGATGGTTCTGTGAAACAAACCAGTTGGGGGATGTTAAAAGGGGGATCCTAGGATCAACAAAAAAACAATGCATTTAAGTTTCAATGTAATTAGCTCAGATGTGATTTTTAAGCGATGAGATAGTAAACATTATTACATGTCACTTGTTAAACGCTTTTATCCAAAGCGACTTACATACTCAATACTGTGGGCAATCCCCACAGGAGCAATTTGGGGTGAAGTGTCTTGCACAGGGACACAACGACATGCTGACTGCAGTGGGGTTTAAACATCTTAATTCAGTAGCATTTTATTTGCTTTTTTAAAACTTCACAATGAAATAATTATAAATAAAACATTATGATACATATAGTAATGTCTTGCAACTTTACAGCACTCTGACAAAGAATTCAAGTAATTTAGTGTCAAGATCATGTTGGTGCCGAGCAAATGTGCGAACACTCGAGCTATGTGCAAACTTTGGCATCCCGGCACAAAGCTATCCAGGTCACCAGTTGTGTTAAATCAAACACGAGTAAAAAGCTAGCTTGTTTCAGAAGTTTTCTGTATGTTGCTACATCTTAATTCTTTCCTAGGGCAATGTTAAAATGCTCTATTTTATTAATTCATCAGCACACACACACAGACACAGAAACCCTCACACACACGCACACACACAAACACACACACACAGCAGGAAATGAAATCAAGACTAAGGTGAACAGCAGTTCTTTGGTAATAGGAGGATAATACAAAGCGAGAGGGTGTAAGAGATTGCAGATTGTGTGTGCAGATAATGCTGTTAGATGCTAGATAACAGGAGGCCTCTGACTAAATGTTCTGCTTTGGGCAAAAAAGGCGCTGCATATTTATCTTGCAGCACCAGACTCTGTCATGGAGACAGCTGCTCCATCCTCCTCCCTTGCCTCCTCTGCATCTCCATCATCTGATTAGTGTTCTACATACTAACATATCTTGTTGTTCCAAACCTGCCATCCTGCACCAACAGCAACCACCAATGGCTCTGTATCACCTCTGCTCATCACCTGATCAAGTCGACCGCATAAACGTATGTGAATTATTGGCTATGAGTTTAGTTAGAGGGCAACATGGTGATTTTACACCAAACTCTCTATATTGCTCTTTACTGGTTTATAAAAAAGATGTTTTAATAACACCTGTTCTTCCTCCTGAGGTTACTTTGGCTTCCAAATATGTGATCCTTTGAGGTGTTGGCACTGGTTTACATTAGTGTGTGCATGTGTGTTTACTCTGCATGTGGTAATATGGCTTTACCTTAATCTCCTTTATGTTGTTTAGGTGCAACTCTAAGCATAATGTGTTGGTGTGCGAGCAATAGTAATGTTTTCATTCCCTTAAGTGGCAGGCAGTTTTGGGCAGAGAGGTATTTGTGTTAGAAAACAGGGAGATCAATAACATCCTGAAAAGAGAGAACCTCAGGGATACAATCGCACAACTTGAAGAGAGTGGAGAGAGGTAAGCGGAAACTGTTGTCTATGTTTATCAAAACAATGAGAGTCAGCAGGGGATATCAATCTATTTTTCACCACATTCTGTGAAAAAACTACAGCAAAAACATGAAATCAAAGCTCAAAGTAAATAGACATTAAAAGCATTTATATCCACAGAGACCTGTCCATTTGGGTGAAATAAAGTCAACTTTTTTGTTGTGTTTGGCTATTGTCTGACACAATCACACACCAAAATGAGCATTGCAGTATTACTAATTCTGCATACCAACATGAGTTATTTACATTTTTTTTAAAAATGTCTTTGCAAAATCGAAACATGGAATATTGTAAATCCTTTGCCTACATACAATTGTTTTACTTACAATCATTTGAACTTTGATTTCTGTTCAAAATGCATAGTTGCAAGAGCTCTCAAAATAATCATTGAATAAAATTCAGAAAGTTAGCGACCCCGACGGCTTCAGAGATCACAGTTCACAGGTTGGTGACCTTACCGATCTCCTCCGTCGGCTGGTTCCTCTCCCAGCCTTGTCGAATGCGCGTTAGGGTCCGATCCACACAGGGGAGGAGGACCAGAGCTTTGAGCACCAGAACCACAGAAGGCACAATCAAACAGAGCATGTAGCCTGGAGGAGTGTACCATTTGTAGGTAGAGGGACGAAGAAATTTATTCCAGCCGTAAATATAGCCATGTGCTGTGCATATGAACAGGGTCAGGTGTCCCAGCTTGGACTGAAAAAGAAAATCACAAAAAATTAAAATGTTAAAAAGACAGCGAGATATTTTAGGAAATGTACTTATTTGCATTTTTTTTGTAGAGATCGACACCACTCTCGTTAGCACATCACCACATCTAAATGTATAATGCGTTGTTTATACACTTGGTAATTAACGAGCAGCTGATGGGCACATTGTTTCTCAGATTGTGTTTTATTTTTATAGTAGGTTGATATTTGGTGAACCGACATGAGACAGGTATCATTTAACTTTAAGCAAACGAGTTAATATGGGTTTTACTTAGGGCCGGCCCGTCCCTCCCTACAGGCCTATCATGCAGACTGCGTGGGGCCTCACCTCGCGGAGGGGCCTCATCTCATCTTCTCATCTTGCGGAGGGGACCTCATCTCGCGGAGGGGGCCTCATCTCTCGCGGAGGGGGCCTCACCTCCGCTTATGCCGCGCAATTAGTGTGGATTCGCAACTGCGAGGCTCCCAA
>NW_011333930.1:18890-30299 GCF_000735185.1 Notothenia coriiceps
CCCCCCTTGTCGGCGCTCGCAAAACAGAGGGCCTCATCATATAACTTTTGGTGGGGCCTCAAGTTGGCCAGGGACGGCCCTGGTTTTACTCCGGGATTTGAGATTCATGGACATGTACACATGTAACACACAATGGGCCTCATGCAGGAAGCGATATTTAGTATTAAATATAGGATAGATTTTTCTAATATTTCTTATTTTGATAGCACCCTTTAACTTCTCTTATTTACCAATCTTTTCTTATTGTTGCTCTTCCCTTAGGTTAGGAATTATTTAGCGAGATTTTTTAACCGTCCACAATTGTCAAATGCAAGGAAAATAAACATTATACATTTGAACACAAAAAAAAGCACATGAATTTCTCTTAATAAAAATTAAAGTAAATTGTTTTGACAGATTTGTTGGCTAAAGAAATACTTTTAGTCCATTGATCCTAATTAAGACACAACCCTTGGAAGATGAGTGCCTTACATAAAGCTCTTAGATGATTTTTTATTTCTGTGTAACGCCAATACTGACAGTTTCAAAAATGACATGTTTGATAATATAAACACTGAACTTTTCTTCGGTATTTTCATGAAAGATCTGTCTTATCTTTTTCTGTGCTTGTAGTAATCCACAACAATAAGCTAAAAATACATATGGTTTCACAGCCGTTCCAGAGTAATTGGTTTTGTAGCACCAGTGGCCTGGTTATTGTTAATTACTTGAATAATGTGCTTTCATTTACATTTTTAGCATTCAGTTGCTGATGTTCTCATCCACAGTGACTAAAACAGCACAATAAGGAACATTCATATTAATGTGAATGTGAGTATAGTAATGAACAGTGCCCCTACAATGATAATTAGGGATCTTATTTAACCCATTAAGACTAGCAAATCCTTCTGCTGAGATCATTTACAGTCAATCATTTACAGTCCTCTGTTTATGTTAATGTACACCTGTTATTATATGTCTTTCAAAACTCTTCTAACCAGGTCATAAGGTTTATTTTGACCTAGACCGCTAACTCTAGATCTCCTGCCCTATCTGAGGTCTACCTATGGACCTGACCTTTACACAAATGCACCTGTGACCTGTATTAACAATACCAGGTATCATCATTTTATTTAATGAATAACTTAACATTTAAGATCTTGGGCTAAAGCCAGCCAGGCTTTCACTCTGTGTGCCTGTGTTAGGCAGTTAGTTAGTTAGTTAGGGTCGGGGGAAATGATTGCCAGTGAAATATTGCTTTTACAACACATTAATAACTGATAAAAACTTGGAAACTCCAAATATAGATTATCAAGGCGCTAAATTACTTTTTTTTGTACTGATAGCAGGCACATGACTGATACTTGACTGATAGCGTCTGTAGGCCTTAAGGTGAACACACACACACACACACACACACACACACACACACACTAACTATCTAACATTTACACATGCAAATAAAGCATATCCAGCTGCGCTCTGACCTGAATGAAGTTGAACTCTCTCCAGCTGAGAGAGCCTCCCACAGATGGCAGGGATGTTAGTCCTAGCAGGACATAAAGAAAGAAACCAAGGATTCCTAGCGCATAGAATGAGTCTTGGCCCCATGCCTCTGTGTTGTCAAAGTAAAATGGAGTGGTTTTATTGTTCTCCATCTATGGGAGACAGAGACACAGTACTTTAAGAATTGTGAGCTTGATGTCATTATTTTCTATGTACAAAACACTGGAAGGTTTAAACCAGTCAGCTGTACCTCATCCACCACAAGTGTGATGAGTTTGTGTCTGACAGAGTAGCGAGTAGGAGTCATGAAGGTATGGATGACATGGAGAAAAGCAAGACCCAGCGCAATCAGACCCATCTGCTTCCTGCAGAGCATCCAACGATCCAGCCAATCAGGGAAGCGTCTGGAACATGAAAAAGTGAGTTAGACCTCCAAAAAGATACACCCTTTTTACAACAAATTGCAAAGGTAGGGAATAAGCAGCCTCTTGATTTCAAACTCTCAAATACTTTCGTATGGTCATCAATTTTACTGCATGGGGTAGTACCATGAGTCAAACCATGATACTCCACTACTGTTGCTGTTTAAAACACGCAGTTAACGGGCCACCGGATAGCTCAGTGTTCAGAGCCCATATGTAGTCACCCCTGCCTAGTAGGTAATACCGAGTCGGCCGAATATTTCATGTTGGTTTTGTTTAAAATAAGTGTTTTTTTAAGGAGCTTAAATTAGTCATGAGCATAAGTTAGTCACATTCAATTTTGGTTTCACATGGGCTACAAGCAGTGACCTCATGAGTTTTTAACGCATCTATGCAACCAACCTCCCCATAACTTGGACCTTCAAGCTTCTATAGTAAGGCCCCTAACTTCTGGAGCCCTTGCTGTTATATTGCTGCCAATGGTTTACATTGGAGAGTTACAAACTTGGTGCTTCTCATTGAAATGCTAAGGGTGCATTTTGTGTGTATCAGACGCAGAAGGCCTGGACAAAACATCATTTTTTAACAACCTGAAGATGAGACCATGCTGGGACATATTTTTCCTTGATTTTAATGTCTGACCTGTACTTGGTTCCTCTGTAGAGCTGAAGGAAGGCAGCTATGCCACCAGGCAGATAACACAGAGCCAGCATGATGAGAGACACAATGGGAAACACCTGAAAGATGGGGGACAAACACAGAACACATCCTTTAAAAGGAGCACAAAACACCATTCAGGAAACTAAACCAGGTGGGGGAGGTTTACCTTGTTGGCCAGGGAGACCATGATTCTGTAGGAGATGTCTTTGTCTTGTTCAACATACCCGTAGACGACATCTCTAATAACTAAGTAGAAGAAGAAGAAGGCGGTGAGGCTGACAGCCACGCGTAGAGGCAGCCTCCACTCTGGGAACAGCTGCAGAGGAAAGTCCTCCAGCTCTCCAGCCGCTGACAGAGACCCTTTATCCAGAACAGTGAGGCCCAGCTTGGTAGACATCTCTGCTACTGCTCGCTTTGCTTCTGCACTGTTCCCACACAGGTACACCTGGAGCATGGAGGAGTGGTTTATTTTAAAATGGGCTGCAATTGAATCATCATTAAATACAATAAATAAGAAAATGACAAAAAGTTTCCTTAAAAGAACTGGACACTTGTTTAAGCAAACCGTTTCCAACAAGAGCATAGATGGATCTGCACAAAAACATTAACTGCATGAAGGATCATGGTATATGAGATGAGCTTTAATATTTAATGGAGATCTATGGGACAAAAGCCTCTCAGGCTTTGACAGAGACAGTCCTTGTTTTTGGGATAAGCTCATTTCAGGGTTTTCTTTTCATGCAATGTGTGATAAGAAGAAAAATACAGAATATGCCAGACTCATCCATTAATATTATGTCATCATTAATAATTGTTTACACAGATGTTAACGTGATACAAATAAAAATATTCATAGACATAAAATATGTTCTTGTCAAATTTAAATTAACATTGGATTCACTAGAATTTCTAGAAATCCAAAACGTTTCAGCCTGTGCTCTTATCTGAAATGATTTAGTTTGTAAGTCAGTGATATCAAGTACATCTTATCTTCAAAAATACTTTCCCCGTCCTGAATTCTAGCTCAGTGATGTTTTCCTGTTGCTAATAATTACTCTAAGATTATTGTTGGATGACTCACCCTGTTTTCAATATCTAGTGCATGACTGCACTGTGTACACCTATAGTGTCTGTCTACAGAATTACCCTTTTTTCTGTTCTCCACTGTGCTGTTTCAGTAATTATTGAGATGAAGCCCCTGGAAGCATATGACTATGTAAAGACACATGCATACTCAAACACTGCTCAAAATGTAATCCCATTTCTAGATCTTCATGCTGAAGGTTATTACCCCACTCACGGCTCTGTGATAAGACGATTAAGTTGTTTATAAAGGGGGGAAAACAAATCTTAAAGATGGAGAGGGATAGAGAGAAAGAGAGAGAGCAATTTGACAAGCATATAGCGGAGTCAGTGGGATTGAGCAGTTTTACCTGCAGGTGTGTGTATAAGTGGACCGGGCAGCCAGCCATGTCTCCCCACATTACTGCACCAGTAACAGCAGGGGACGGCCGACAGACTAAATCTCCATCTGAATGTAAATGTGACAGAGCCACGGCCCGCTGTGTATCTAATCAAATTGCCGGCTAAGGGATAGCAGACACTTAAAAGCTATGCATGTGGATATATACAGTACCTACACATAAAGACACAAACCTTCAAACACGTCAGTTCTCTCACAACTACCTGTTTTCAAAGAAAATAGAGCACTGCAGTGGTATCTGTGTATATGTGTGTGTGTGTGTGTGTGTGTGTGTGTGTGTGTGTGTGTGTGTGTGTGTGTGTGTGTGTGTGTGTGTGTGTGTGTGTGTGTGTGTGAGAGAGAGATTTTCTAAATCCCAGGTAAGAGAAGAGCTTTTCTGTGGGAGAATTTCATTTCAACACCTCTCATCTTGCACAGAGAACAGGACGATAGTCTTCCAGTTATGAATCCAATAACCATTGTGTGTGTGCGTGTGTTTGTGCGTGTATGTGTGTGTGTGTGTGTGTGTGTGTGTGTGTGTGTGTGTGTGTGTGTGTGTGTGTGTGTGTGTGTGTGTGTGTGTGTTGTAGACTGCAGTCTGTTCATAGGATTGGAGGTTACTCTTATAAACTCAAACTGAAGGTCAAATCGAGAAAGAATTTGGGTACAGAGAGAAAAGGAGCACAGGAGGTATACGTGTAGGCTTTTCCATGACTGTATTTGTGTGAGTGTGTGTATGTGTGTGTGTGCTGGGTTTGAATGTATGTGTGGATGAGGGACCTAAAGAGCACAGAGGGGGGAAAGTCAAGGTGGCATCATGATACAAAAGCACGTACTCACTGTCATTATGTTAAATGGCTTGTATTGACATACAAGCAGGCATGCTCTTACACACACACACACACACACATTTATATACACACACACATATGCACGCTGCAGCTCAGTGGGAAAAAGTGTATTGAGTTGGAGAGCTGAGGTCAGCTCTAAATCATTACAGGTCACCATGCCAGGCCTGGCTACCAGATTAGATTAAAGTCTAGCTGATAGACCCAGCCAAGCACATTAAAACACACACACACAAGCACACACACGCACATAGACGTGTGCATGGCATAAACACAAAAGTGGATACCCCAGCACATTAATCACAGAGAGCCTGGGTGTAATGTGCTGTGATGTAGCTTTGGTTTCTTGTAGAGAAAGAGAAGCAACAGCCACACAACAGATAAAAGCAGAAACAGTCCCTGTGGAGCAGACTGTTGGGAAACCAGCCTATTAGTTAGTTGAAGAGACTTATTAGATTAAAGCAGCCTTGAGAGTGGGTCACTGTGCTGGTCCTCTGGCTCCAGAAGATCTCACCACCAGGGCGACATGGCCACAGATACTCGCCTGTGTTTAATTCTCTGGGAAATACATCTCTTTTGTTGAGATTAAAAGGTGTTACTGTGTTTGTGCGTGTGCAGCTGGGTGGAAGAGAGGATAACATGAATAGAGGAGCAGCTGCTGTTTATCTGCATGGCATCTCTGCTTTCAAGCACAAAACAACACTATAAAACTCCCTTGGTGGGCTATACGTTACTGCTCTCTGTGTCACTTGCACTTCTCTTTCAACAATATAGTGAAAGATGGAAGATCGCCCCTTCCGTTGTCTCCCCTCTGCTATCTCTTTCTGCCCCAGCAGCACGCCTATCTCTCTCTGATAGGTGATGTATGTCTGACCTTCAGTGGTGAATTTGCCTCTTGCTGCCAAGTGGATCTTTAACTGCTTCCATGATTCACATGACCTCACTTCCTCTGACCCTGCTAGGCACTTCTCGACGTGGCTGGCAGCAACGAGTGGGGGGACAGCCAGCCAGGCCAGATAAGGGCATCTCCAAATCAGCTTGGACTGCTAGCTCTCCTCTCCCATCCTCCTCCTCCTCCTCCTCCTCCTCCTCCTCCTCCTCCTCAGTAACTGGTATAGGGCGGATGAGCTTCTTTAACACCATATTTAATCTTAACTGTCATTGCTTTATATACAATAACTGTAGATGAGAGGACTCTTGAGTGTGCTCCCGTGTTTGACTAAAATTGTCTGAGCACAGTGCGTTTCCCTTTGTCCTCTGGGATGAACTAGAGACCCCATCAACAGACCGTATCTATTATTTAAGCGGCAGCACTGATATTCTGATAAATAAACTGCCTTTCCAAACAATGTTTATACTGTCACAAACTAAAGGAAACATATTCATATTTTTCCTGGCACCCAGACGCAGCGGATTCAGTCAACAGCATTTCAAATTAGGCTTCACAAATCCGAGCAAGTATGGGGTCGAGGTTGGTTAAAGTTCATGGAACCCATGCTAACAACACAAACAAAAGAAGAAGAGAAATGCAAAAAAATATGCCAGGTAACATGACCGAGCAAACAATCTGAGCGTTGTCAATATTCCTGGACATGGTGTAGTGCACTCCTGCATTGGTGCTAACTCTGAGGGCCATTACTTTCATCTGAAGTGTAATATATTGAAGCAAGTCATGGGAGGAGAGAGGGCTGCTGAGAGGGCATAAGAGGGAGGAGGAGGAGGGGGGTGAGGGTGGAGGGGATTTTAAGATATGTGTAACCTATAACAACAATTGCATAAAACCTACATCTTGAATATCAACCCCACCAGAATTAAGTAAAGGGAGTTTAAACAAATGCATGCAACGTCAGGTATAAACCCAAGAAGGAAAACGAAAGGAGAAAGATACACAGACACATTTTAGTCCTTCTCCGCATGCGTATGAGGAAGAGATGCAGTCTCATTAATAGTGTTAGCGCAGAAGCACACCTTAATGATCCCTATCGTTCTCCGTTCCACTCTCTCTGAAACCATTTCCCTTTATCTGCAGGACCAGCAGGGTTCAGGTCAGGACAGCATAACTCACACACTCTCCATTTATCAAAGACCTATCAGAACCCGTTACCAAAGAATAATTGACCAACACCCGGGAGATCATGCCCAAATCCAAAACCAGGTTGTCAGCTCTGACAGGCCCAAATCTGGCCCTCATCCCATATGTTACCCCCCGCTTCTCTCTGTTTAATGCTGAACAAAGGCGTACAGTATTTGGATCTGAGGTCACTTTACTTTTCTTCTACCTCAAAAGACTCTTCTCACCAGATTTGACCAACTTCTTGTTTCCTATTTCCCTCTCACTGCAGTGAGCTTGTGCCTACACTGCTCAACCATGAAACCATAACTAAGTATAAATCATCCCTTCTCTCACTCTGTCACTCTGATAGCCCCTCCACACTCTCTCGCGTGTTCTCTTTATTTCCCCCTTCATCCCTCTCTCTTTCTCTCACTCTTACACAAACACAACTCTAATAAATTGTGGCACTGGTAATTACATAGAACCCACCGGTAAATTTCACTTCCATTTACATTTAGATTACAGAATATTTCATTCCTATCAATCTGCACTGCAAGACCAATGTGTGCATGGCTTTGCCCATATGCAGACACAACTGTTCATGGCATTTTTATATTCTTACTGGTGCATGTGCAGACACTCAGCGATGAGCGCACATATGCTCGCATTCAGAAAGACAAAGTGGACAAACGCTTGCAAGATCTCACACACATGTAGGTGAGGAGACACACACACACATAGCCCGTTGAGCAATACATCTTAATGTTCACCAGCACACATGGCCAAATGTACATATTAGGATATAAATCCTAACTTCACTGCCCACGTACAGTATGTGTAAATATATGTGCTCACAGCTGATGGTATCTTAAAGTAAAAAAAAATCTTTGTTGATAAATTGATTGCTGTTTTGAAAAAGAGCCACAATTTACCTTGAACTGTGCAATATTTATCTGTGAAAAAGCAATCACCATCTCTGTAGAGCTCTGGGCTCTTGTTTGTAAGAGTAGTAAAGAAATGTGTTTTTTGAGAATATCCATCTGCCCCAAAATTAAATACAAAATGTTTTAAATACTATTTACGGTAATGTTATGGTGAGTCTTTGGAGGGAACATCCTGTCCAACACAGACACACCACACACATTGTCTTTAAACACAAACTCACTCACTTCTGGATCGTATTACATTCAGATGCAATCTCATCCACTTCGCATAAAAGACAGCAATATGTGCCCCAAACCGTAATATTTGCGACTGTTTATAAGGAGAGAGGGCAGTGAAAAGAGCCAGAGGCGGCAACTTGGGAAAACCGATATCACCAAGATTTTGCCTACTCTCGATCTTTTCTCTCCTTTTCTTTAGTTCTGTCCCCTAGTCTGTCTCACGCTCTGACTCACCCACTCTCCCACCCACCCCCATCCTCTCAGTATTACTGCATCATTTCCAACAGTAATGAGTGCACCAGGAGCAGGGAGATAGCAAGGGAGAAGGGGAGGTACTTCAGGGAATTAGAGTGTTTAAAATATACACAACGGGTTTCCTCTTGTGAATAATCAGTACAAATACCCCCTCCCTTAAGGTACTGAATCACACACACACACACACCTGTACCATTCAATGTGCTTTCAGACCCGTGACATTAGAAGAACATGATTAACAAATACAATCCCTATCGAGGAGCCTTAAGTGTCTGCCATTGTATTTTGCATTACTTGATTGTTCTGGATGCTCTCATTACCGCCGCTGCTTCACTCTTAGTGGCACTCCAGGACACAGAAAATACATTACCTAGCAGTGGTTAAGTGTATGAGACATTAACTAAAGCTTTTGCCAGAATATAGTGTGGAGGTAATTTCCTGCATAAAATTGGTTTTCTTTCTTTCGTGTGAGAGAAGTGCATTCCCAGTGGAAATGTGGCCAAGAGAAAGCATAAAGACAATGTTTCCAATACTGAAACAGGACACATAAGATTTCCCGCAGGTGTTTATATTTCCGTCTACGTGTTCGGGTGCAGACATGAGTGTGGGTTTTTTTCTCCCACCCAGACAGCTTTATTGTCATTAGGAACGTGTGCTGATATGATCTGCCGAGGTTTGGGCTAGTGCGGCTGCAGGAAATTGGAGCAGCGGGGTGGCATTAGAGTTTAAACTGAAGAGCAGTGGGAAACTAACAAAACTGGCTATTGGGACAGATCAGCATCAGTACACTGTAAACATCCACACACGAATACACACTTACAAACACTGGAGAGAGTGGAGTTCAATTGAGCAGAGGAAAACTGCTGTACTTATTTAAGAGCATACAGACCTTAAGGCTCATGCAGAAAAACATGGTCAGCATTGCTGTGCAGTAGCTAGAATATTATAAATACTAAACTCATGAGCCCAGGCTCCTCCTCCTTCAGGCAAAGTTGACCAGACAACAACATTAATGTTTTAAGTAAAACAGTCATATGTTCAGCTTTGTGACAACGCATTTCTCAAATAACTTGATGGGTTTTAAAAGGCTTTTTAGCCTAAGAAATAATATAATAATCATTATTGGAAATCCCTGAAAAATGCAAAACCCACCAATTGTGGATATTTTACAGGACAGTGCATTTAAGGTAGGGAATTTTACTTTTTAAATTAGTAAAAAGATCGTTATGTTGTCGAGGTCACTATAGAAGAAACTTGATGCAATGTCTTCTTATGTAAGAATATGCAATAACAGACACAGGGAAGTACATCTTTGAAGGCTTTTCATACAAAAAGCTATAGTACAGTACAATCCTCCAACCATTAAAGCACAAGGGAAATCCATCACTGAGGAACCTCTGTCCAAAGACTTGTGAGATACGAGAGAGGGTCACTGTCTCATCATAGCAGTAAACATTTTTTTTTATTGTTATACAGGACTCTGCTCACACACTTGAGCGTGTGTGTGTGTGTGTGCGCGTTTTGTTTGTAGTTTATAATGGTAGAGGGGGCATAAGTCCGTTAATAGGCCCACATCTGAGGATATGTATACAGACAGACGGGTGCCTCTTTCGTTCTTTGTTTACTGTAACTGAAAGCTGCAAGGTCCCTGAGGAACAAACCTCTCACAAAGGAGGGCATGCAAAAGCACCATCACACACCCTCTCAGCATTAACAGATAAAAACTAAAATGCTACGTTGGTTTGAATAAAATTGCTCTAAGGCTAGTTTATGTAGTGATGCAGGCAGCTACAAAGGGCCGTGGTTAGAGAGGGCTGTGAAGTGGCAGCACCTTGACAGGAAACTTGGTAAAGTGTAAGAAAATGCTGTAGAATGGGGAAATGAGTAGGTTGTAGTTTGACAAAGAGTAGGAGGTTGCCAAGAATAATAGGTTTGCAAAAGCTGCGAAAGCACAAAGATCGGCCATATTTGTATCAAAAGTGTTTGGAGGTTTCATTGCCTCGGAAAAAGTTAACCCTGTGGTTGTTTTTTGAGTGAAAGATAAGAGAAAGTTTAGTTCAGGATCCTTATTTATGTGCATCAAAACAACAGCAGAGCCTTTCTCTTGATTTAGTTGCTGAAAGCTGAATTGACTGCACTAAATCTAAAGACTTGGAAGTAGCCTATCAGTTACATTTTTGTTTTAGCTATAACTCATCCACACTGAAATATGTCCTACCGTAAACAAAGCTTGAACATGATCACAGAATAAAAGTTGTTCTAACCTGAAAGATAAATCTCTTTGTGGGTTCTTATCGAGTTATAGCAGAAAGTGGACTCTCTCCCCAGTCTGTGACTTGTCCTTCAGTGTCTTTCCACCTCATGTTTACCTCTAAAACCCAGAGCTGTCTGTAGCGTTCAGTGTTGACGTTGAGCACAAAAGGCACCCTAATCCCGGGCTGAATATGCATGACGCGCAGCGCAGTGCTGTGGCTGCTCGCAGTTTAATAGTTTCAGCACCACGTTGGTGAACAGCGCCTTACGCCGCTGAGACACACAGGCTCAGCTGCAACGAGTTCCGAGATGCTCTTTGACGGCGCCGTTTGACAGGCCAAACCGGAGAAAGAACCTTTTATCTGTAATCAAATCATTGGCCCCGGGGTTGCAGCTGAGTGTGATTCCCTTTCCCCTGATGATACCGAGACCTTGTGAAAGCACGGCACTTTTATTTTGATGCCCGCAAAAGGAAAAGAGAGTCAGACAGGTCTGAGGTGGACCAGAAGACAAGAGAAAGGGAGAGAGATTGACACACACATATTTTGGGTGGCTCATTTAAAGATATTAAGTGGAAAAAAAAGATTCGTTGTCAATAAAGTTGATCCCTTAAAAAAGAGAAGAAGAAACTGAAAGGACGGAGAATTGTGAAGATGGGGAGACGGGGGCACTGTAATTCGGAGTTACTCAAGCAAAGCGCGGACAGAAGTGATCCCCAAATCCAAGACACACGCATGGGCTAGGGCTGCATATTGTAGGCAACGCACACAGAATATGGTCCGGTGCAGAGAGAGGGGGTGTGTGTGTG
>NW_011333930.1:30377-44710 GCF_000735185.1 Notothenia coriiceps
TGTGTGTGTGTGTGTGTGTGTGTGTGTGTGTGTGTGTGTGTGTGTGTGTGTGTGTGTGTGTGTGTGTGTGTGTGTGTGTGTGTGTGTGTGTGTTCCTTGAGAAGGAACCACTTCAGCCTGCGCAGCCCAACTACATGACTGCTCTGGGTGAATGGACCGTCTCTTCCACCTCGAACCGCTGGAATAGTATATTCACTATACGGGTGATTTTAAACCTCAATCGTGAAAATAGGGAGAGAAAGGGGTTCAGATGTTCCCTCTTTCTTTCCTCTTCGACGTAAAGCAGAGACGCACCTGCGAGAGTGCCTGCTCCGGTTGTCTTCGCTGAGAAGCCCAATTGGGGTGCTGCTGCTGCCGCTGCTGCCGCTGCTGCCGCTGCTGCTTGGCTCAGGCTGCACACACTTTACAGACTGGACCAGTGGACTGGGAAAAAGACAGAAAAAGAAAGAGGGGAGAGCAGGGTGAGCCACGGAGAGGGGGGGGGGGAGGTGAGAGAGTGCGTGAAACAGAGATTGGATTAATTCCTCTCCTCCTCTGGCACTCCACAGGCGCTCTTTCATTTATCTGAGACCGACCGACGACAGCATGCCAAGCGCAGACTCCAGCGACACAACTCGGTCAGTATAACATTCCTGTCTCTCAGACTGTCAATGTTTTCTCTGTTAGTTTTTAGTTCACTCTCTCTCAGTCGCACGCACATCACATAAGCAGGCATGTCTTCTCCCACTTTACACATTGTCTTCTTTTTTAAATGCAGCCACCGACTTCCCAATAAAGGACAGGAGTGAGACTTCCACCGTTGCAGCGGCTCCTGCACAACATCCGTGCAGGACCCTACTTTGAGGACAACCGGGACACTGCCGACACGAGGACCCGACGCAGAGAAACAGGGACCATCGTATATGAGCCCAGAGCCCCGCGAGGCCCCTGGGATGGCGTGCAGCGCATGTTACTACCTGGTTATCAGCTCCACACACCTGAGCAATGGACACTTTCGGCGCGTTAAGGGAGTCTTCAGAGGACCGCTATGTCCAACCGCAGCCAGTGATTCCCCGGTAGGAAAACGCGCAGGTCTTGATATATCCACCTTGGTGTGTGTGTGTGCGTGCGTGCGTGTGTGTGTGTGTGTGTGTGTGTGTGTGTGTGTGTGTGTGTGTGTGTGTGTGTGTGTGTGTGTGTGTGTTAGAGAGAGAGAGAGAGACCTGCCTAGCGTGGTGGGGTAACTCCCTAACCTTTCCCTGGTGCCTGTGGTTCCTTTGAGCCACCAAACTGGCTTTCAGTTTGTGTGCACTTAATACCTGTGTAGTTTTGTGCACTTGCAGAGACAAAGAAACAGTGTATGACAAAGAGAGAGAGAGAGAGAGAGAGAGAGAGAGAGAGAGAGGGGAAATAATAAAAAAAAGGGAGTAGCAGGGCAAATGACAGGAGATGTAAATATGAACATGATATGTTGGACTTTGTGAATTAGTGTGTGTTTGTGTGTAGATTCAGGAGCTGCTCGGAGGGTCTCTGGTAATCACACATTATTCATGAGCTCTTAATGTGAGACGAGACAAACTGGCAGAGCTGATGACAAGTTTGATGAGAAAGGAGGAAAGGAGCAGCTGGTATGTGTGTATGAGTGTGTCTATGTGAGTGTGTGTGTGTGTGTGTTCATACTCAAGTCATTACCAGTCTGTCATGTTCGGCCTGCGCTCGCTATGTGATGGGAATGAGCGAACAGTTTTGCGCAGACAGAGTCAGGCTGGCAGAGATGCAAAGAGTCATATTAAAAAAGATATAGGTATTGGAACCTTTGCAGATGTTAAATACACACATTGTTTCCAGATGGAATACAAAACTACCTGTCAAATATATAATTACTGCACACACTCTATACAGTATGCATAAATCAACATTTCTACAAATTAGGGATCCCCTTCTAATTTGTTATGATGTGAATCATCGGTCTCAGAGCCCCCTTAATTTCTGTGTAGAATCAAAAGTTGATTTGTTATTGCGCCTGCAACAAGTTTAGTCTTGTCTCAGAAGCATGTCCAATTTGTCATAAAAAGTCTAATTTGGATGCTCTTGAAGTGTACTGTCTAAAACACATCCACATCTTAGACTGATGAAGGCATTTGCCTACTTCTCAGGCAGACACTAATTTCTGTTCAGTTTATCATGTTATGACAATTCATTTGAAGAGACTTGACACTTAGATGAGATAAGCAATCTATTACCAATCACATCTATCAGATCTACAGTGTAGTTACAATGATGGCGGAGTATCTAATCAAAGTACATTTAAAATGCAAGCAAACATTTTAGAAACGTACTAATTACTATTTCTTAAGAAATAAGTTAAGTTCTGAATGGTCTCATGTATAATTTTGTATACGAGCAGGGAATAGCTTGATGATGTGAAAAAGATCTGAACAATTCAAGCAACATGGACAACAGTGATTCAGAAGATTCCCTTTTAACAAAAATATCCAGATCCTAGCCTGCCCTCTGCTGAAGTGTCCCTGAACCAAACATTCAATCCATATCAGCTTCAAGGTATTAGACAAGCGAAAGTAAAGTAAAAATAGAAATAGCAATGTTGAGTATTTATTTTTCCCTCCATACTGCAAGCTTTCCATAACAAGTGTCATTCATGAGAGGACGGACCTCATTCACCTCCAATTCCATGACCTAAATAATAAAGATGGATCTACATGTGGTAAGCTTTAGATACTGGAAAACGCTGGCTAAGTATGTATTGAAGGTCGGGAAAAAAAAGATGTGCTTTTCAGATTTATCTATATTAGTTTAGACATGGTCCAATTTATGGGCCTGTCAGCATGATAAACAGGCAGCACTTGTGGTCAAGTATCAAAAGTGACCTCTCGTGTTAGATGAAAAAAAAAGTCCTTCATCCAAGAGCGGGGGAGTTGAGCACATCTCGTCAAGACTGTGAGACATGCTGAGCAAAATGTTTTACTCCTGTCCGTTCTGTTGTAGAGGACACCGCGCCAGCCAGAACAACAGCTAGTTGCTCTTTGATTTCGCTGAGATCAGGGGAGTACAAAAGATATCACAACTGGGATTTGTCAGGGGTATCTTTTTGCGTCTTCTCTTTGATAAGGCGTTGCAGCATTATGAAAACAGTGGGTGCTTAGGAGTGGTAAAGAACAGCCGTCTAGACTCACGGCCTCCTTTTTCCCTCAACAACAAATCTCCAGTGTTTGTTAAGAGTGCTGTGCTTTGTTGTTTGGTCAGCTTCCCTCTGGAGTTCTGCGGTATGTCTAGATTAAGATTTTACTCATTACTACTTCATCATCACTAATTATTCATTGTGAAACGTCTCTCGGACGTGTTTACATTTGTGTTCCCGTATGTATATTAGTGCTTCATTACCATTGGTGGGTCATTCTTCCAACTCTCATTCACATGTATTTTCTTCTTGGATTCAGCATAGGAGGAGAGACGACAGGAGAGTGCAGAGAGGGCAGGTTCAGCCTTAAAGATCTCCTATCATGCTATTTGTTATGCATATATTATGGTTCTCACATATCAAAATATATAAAAACATGTGCTTTGCTCAAAATACCAAACAGATCACCCATTCTAGCCATCCCTCATACCCCTCTATTTTAGCCCTGCTAGAGAAGTGCTGATTCTGGGTCCTTAGCTTTTTTACACATACTCTCTCAGGTTAGCTCTGTTAGCGATGCTTGCTAATGTAAACAAAGACCATAGGTTTCTGAGAGGGCCGCGGTTTAAAGCCAGTCCACATTTCCGATATTAAGTCATATCGGCAGCAAATCTGGATCAGCTCCGTTGTACCCCGGTGTTTAGAGATTTGGGTACGGAGGAAAAGAGAGAGGAGTTTGTTTTCTGACACTTTGTGAGTTTCCTGACACACCGGGGACACATATACAAGACATAAAAAAGAGCATTTTGCATGAAAGGAGACCTTTAATGCATCATACTTCATACAAACAGATCCAAACTGAGTATTCATTGCTGTCATGTCCAGAAAACCTCCGATCCACTTTCCTCTGTCTCCAAACGCCTCCCTCTGTGAATATTATAGCCTTGTGTGTGCATACTTAGCTGCTCATCTTCTGAGTACCACTTTGATGTATATTTCACTGCCGTTCCACAAAACAGATGAATCGCAGGCCATACAGCGGTGTCAAAGTGAGTGTGAAGATGCCGCCGCATATGTGTGTGTGTGTGTGTGTGTGTGTGTGTGTGTGTGTGTGTGTGTGTGTGTGTGTGTGTGTGTGTGTGTGTGTGTGTGTGTGTGTGTGTGTGTGTGTGGCACTGCGTTTGCACCCTTGTGTTTTCATTGATTCCGCAGGGAGCTGAACAGTGTTTATGTAAATGAGGTGGCATTTAAACATATGCCCTGAACAATTATCTTGAAACAAGTATTTAGCTGCACAAAAACACGGCCACGTTTGGATTGAGTCAAGTACTTAGCTGCAGATATTAAGCCATCATGAGGGGACAGAGGTGAGATGAGCCAACTGGCTCACCATTTGGCTTGCCAGTTGGCTCATGGTATAAACGCGATACCAAGGAATCATTGTGCGCTGTTAATGATGATCATAATAATAAGTGACACACTCACCATCAAAGAACTCCCGGGGAACCAACAAGCTGGTTATAGCATCTTGACATTTATGGAGTTCAACTAATTTCAGAAAGAAAAGTTAAATGTTAGTTTTAGATTAAAAAAGGTGTTTGCGACACAGGCTTGAAAGCTGCTCTAGAGTTATTGAGCCTTAGATCGTCAGAAAAGCTATTTAAGAGTCAACGCCCCTCATGCTGCAGTCCCTCAAAATCATTTGTTTAATGTGGAGGCACACACGCACACACACACACACACACACACACACACACACACACACACACACACACACACACACACACACACACACACACACACACGCACGCACGCACACACGCACGCACGCACGCACGCACACACACACACGCACACACACACACACACACACACACTGAGTCAGCCATCAGGCAACCGTTTGAGAGTGAGCAGGTGAGTGCTGCTGAATACTAAAGTCCTAAGACTGGACCATTCCTGCTGACCACTGCAAAGTGCTCCCACTGATCACCGCTAATGTCTTTCATCACAGTTTACACTCAACACTCCGGATAGAGTGTGTGCCTGGGTGTGTGTTGAGGAGAAGAGGGGATAATTGGGACGGATGGTTGAGATAGGATGACGAGAAAGAGGAGGGTACAGGGGGAGAGTCAGACAGTTGGCATTGATTTCAACAATCTCTAAAGCCTTTATTGACATTTCATTTAGCTAATTAATACATCAGTCCTTTATAGCATAATATCTTCTACTTGATAACCAGGAGGGTTCCCCAGAGGATATCTCAGCTCTGTTGCCTGAGTATTTTCTGACTTTTCAAAACTTATTTTCAGCTTATGTTGATCATTGTCTCTTTTCTATTTTACCAGCTAAGTTTCCTCCCTGTTTATCTGTGCTGGGTTGTATAACTTGTAAATCAACCTATGAAATGAAACCGTTGTTCAAGGTGACGTAACCTGCCAGTCTCTGAACAACAGCGCAGCACGCCCTCAGGACAGATGGACAAGAGGGAGTCGCGGGATGTGATACGATCATACGAGTGCATTCATCTCTGCATAGCTGTGCTTCTGCTCGAGTGTGCTCGCTTGCTTTGTAGTGCTTGTTCACCTCTGTGATGAAGATCAGGGTTCGAGTTATATGGGAGCCAATAGGAGCTGAGCTCCCATAAGGAGGGGTCTGAGCTCCCACGGACGCAGTGAAATCATACGTGGGGGTCGCTAATACATGAGCAACAACCATTATTTTAATCACAAATAATGCATGTGTCAATGTAATGAGTATTATTTACGTTAACGAGGTAAATAGGCTAAAAGAAAAACATGTTTTCAAAAAGAACTACGCATCTCTTGAATGACAGCATGCCTGCACTGCACCGCCAAGGTGCGCAATCTGTTTATAACTCGAACCCTGATGAAGATTATGACAACTGACTCGCTCTTAATCTGTGTGTTTTGACCTGCTGCTTACTACAAACAACCCTGAATTGCAGACTTTCAAGTTTCAAATTGTATCAATCAAATAATGGAGGATGTTTCCTCAGAGGACTTGCGTTTTCGCACACTTACACCCTTTCATTTGGACTTAAAGTTCTGTTATACTTGAGAACCTGGTTTATGAATTGGAAACATTTATTTATTTGTGTTTGGGTCTGATGCCTGAGAGCTAAAATCGGCTACCGCGGTACAAAAACATGCACGTCTCTGCTGCAAAGCTGACCTGTATGAGCTCTGAGTGGGTGTGTGTGAGCACATTTGAAGAGTAGTGTAGGCTGAGAGTGTTCCATAATGGTTTGTCTGCTTCTGTTGATTTAACATGTTCATCATAATGTTTGTAAAGTGCATTCTGGTGTTAAATGCTATGTATGTTGTGTTTGACACTCAAGTTATCATACACCGCTGCATGTGGCAAGCGGACACAACAGATGGCCAACCTCTCATTTTGTATAATACCTCGGGACAGATGTTTGTCTGTGTGGTCATTAGTGATCGCAGCATTAGATAATTACCTGGAGACACACCAGCACGTAAACACACACACTCACATACAATTAGAGAGTGTTTGATAATTACAGGATATTTGATGAACCATTTGGAAAGGTAGAAACTGAAAGACAAGCTCAAATCAAGATGATTTGCACAGAAACCTCAATCATAGTTACAAAAAGAATATCATGTTCCCCCCCTCCCAAAAAAATGGCGGATAGCAAGACGAAAGGTGTTGGGTAAAGAGATGAGAGCGTTTCTGTTTCAAAGTCATTAGAATGTCATGTCTCATTCAAGGTTTGGTTTTTATTTTCTTGGACTCTGCATCCTCTGTCTCTGCCTTCTTTTAATCATTTGCCCCTGCCTGTCTGTCTCTTCCTCCATCCATTTCTCTAGGCGCTACCTTTGCTCCAAACCGCCCCCCACTCCCCTCCCTCCCTGACACTCCTTTTATCTCCCTCTCCTATTGCTTTTCGTCTCATCTCTCCAGCCCATTCATTTTTTAGCAGGTCAACGGTTCAACTGTTTAGGCCTTTGAATCTTTGTGTGTGTGTGTGTGTGTGTGTGTGTGTGTGTGTGTGTGTGTGTGTGTGTGTGTGTGTGTACAGTATCCCTGTATAGGAATGTGTGTGTCCAGGCAATAGGGGTTTTATTGCAGTAGCAATATTGCAGAAAAATCCTTGAAGGAATGAAAGAAAAGAGAGGACATGCTTTATTTGCTGGTCAGTATTTCTGTTCTTCAATAACCTGCATTTGACTCGCTGGCTGCTTCTTATTCTGCTGCTCTACCTGGATGTATGCTTCTGTGCTACTGTAGGAACAGATGTGGGGATACAATTATAGCTCCATTAAATCCCAGTGCGTACTGTATGTGCCTGCATGCACATGTGGGTGTGCACGTTACACATATTTGCACCTGTGTGCTTGAATGCCTGCGTGTGTCTCCACCGCTGACACACCGGGCCGGGGTTAAGAGCAGCTCAGACAAATTAATTATCTCTTCTCTGGAGGAGAGATGACTCACTGAAAGAGAGGCTGTGAACCGGCACCTCATGGCTGAGCAGAAGCCCAGGAATGATTCCCGGCCTAGCAGAGACCGAGGGGCCTCCTTCAGAATAAAGAAACTCAGATTTCATCCTCAGCTTGATGTTCAGATCATAATTTCTTCCCACTTTTCATGCGAGTAAGGCCAAATGTATGATTATAACTACGACTGAAAGAAGTCGAGAGGCATGTTGCATTTATAGATCAAAGTGGCGGAGGAATTTTAATGCTTTTAAAGTTTCATTGGAAATTG
Source organism: Notothenia coriiceps (assembly GCF_000735185.1). Lineage (NCBI taxonomy): Eukaryota > Metazoa > Chordata > Actinopteri > Perciformes > Nototheniidae > Notothenia > Notothenia coriiceps. The sequence continues at coordinate 38,251 of NW_011333930.1, forward strand.
TTGACATAGGATCAAGGCTTTCATGTTCGGGATTGCACAGAATAGGCTGTTCTGCTGCTGAATACACCGATACACTAACGCATAAGGCTTCAAGTGATAGAGAGAAACTGAGATAATGATTTGCAACCTAATTTAAAGGGGACCTATCATGCAAAATGCACTTTTTTGCGTCTTTTATACATAAATATGTGTCCCCGGTGTGTCAGGGAACTCACGCAGCGCCTCTCTCTTTTCCTCCGTATACCCAAATCTCTAAAAACGGGGATACAACGAAGCTGATCCAGATTTGCGTCCAATAAGACGTACTATCAGAAATGTAGGCTGGCTTTACACCCACGGCCCTATCAGAAACTTTGCTATCAGAAACAATGCCCGACTGTTTTGGACGTAATATGGTCAGTGCATGTTTACATTAGCATCGCTAACACTCAGAGCTAACCTGTACTGCACAGAGCATGTGTGTGAAGAAGCAGGAAATAAAAAGGAACTCACCTTGTGGTATAACCGGCAAGAGAGAAAGCTCTCTTACTGTTTCAGAAATAATCCTTGATAATCCATGATATGGCGTTTCATCCCCGCAGTATCTCCCGCATGAGCTCAGACCCCTCCTTTTTTTTTTTTTTTATAACCCAAATTAGCATTTTTGAAACAGGAAGTGAAATAGAGGGATATGAGGCATGGCTATAATGGGTGATCTGTTTGGTATTTTGAGCAAAACACTTCATAGACATGTTTTTTATATATTTTTATATGTCTGAGACCTATGCTATTGCCTAAAAATAGCATGATAGGTGCACATTTGTTTGCCTGGCAATTTGTGGGTTATAGTGGCATTTTAATGTCTACTGTCTAGAAACAATGGGGATTTCTTTTTTGTTGTCACAAGGGTACTTGGTTTTATAATAAATATTTGACATTGAGGCACTTCAGAATCTTATTCAGTCAATAATTATATTATATAATGTCAGTGCAAGCAGTTGGGCTTTGATGGATCTCATTGGGAGGCTTTCATGTTTCTGCTTTCTCAGCCACAGCCTCTTACCCCTGACCTTTTTACCTTTTCCATTTGACCTTGGACAGACAGCCCTGGGGGGAAAATAAGTGCTGAAAAGGTCAATGTTAGGGTCAAGGATTCAGAGAGATGAAAAGGGTATTATTGAGCTATTATGTTATGATATCTCTGTGTGCCTGGGAATATACTGCTTTTACATGCGCAACACAGTAGAAAGTCCTTATACATACAGAAAGGCAGACCAAAATAAACGAGCACAAGCAGGGCAAAAATTCATGTAGTATTATAATAACACTGTGTGTTCTCTCATGTTTGTTCATTCTGGTGTGCTCTCATGTTTATTTATCAAAGCAGATAGGACCTAGGACATTCTGATAGCACGGGGTCGGTCATGCATCAGTAACAATGCATCAAATTATATCAGACTTACCTCCACCAGCAGCGCAAGCCATGATGCAGACACTAATAATTCATGCCGTTTGCCTCAACCAGCTTTCACATCAGCCATGAAGCAGAGAAAAACCCACCACAATTATCATGAACAGCAGCATTTCTGCGTTTAGCAGATTGGAGATGCCTGGCCCAAAGCTTAGCGCTGTGCAGAAATGTCCTGGCTGCGCACTGCCAGGATGGCAGGATCACAGTGGTCTGCAAGCAGCTCCCAGCTTCCAGCCACCAGGCCTTGGCTACCTCCTGTATGTGGGCAGGGTGCCTGTTTCCTCTGTGTGTCTGTTTGTGTATGTAGGTTTGGTGTGATTGTGTTTGTGCGTTTCTGCATGAGTCATGAGTTGGGGCCTTCTTACCCTTACTGTGAGGTATATTCTTACCCTGTGGTACGAGATCACAACACTGAATGGGAAGAAATGGAGACAGCAGCAAGGGAAAAGAGGGAAAGGAGAGAAGAGAAGAGGAGATGACAGGAGAGCAGAAAAGCAGAGATGATAAGAGGGGAGAGGAAACCCCAAAAAGATGAAAAGGAATATGCGGTGGATGTTGTGAGTGCATGTATGCCTGCATGCCATGGGTATTCATCAATTTCCATAAGATTCTCTACTTTTCCTCTGCCATAAAGCCCAGAAGCAAGAAGTAAACACAAACTTCGTAAGATCTCTCTGCCTCTTTTTGTTTCTCTCTGTCAGTCCTTCAATGTAACTATTTTTTTCTCCATGTAAAATTAGCTCTGTTTGTGTGTGTTTATGTTTGTGTGTTTGTATGTGTGCGTGTTTGTTTGGAATACATATGCAAAACGTCTTTCGTCTAGTAAAGGAAACGAGTTTAATGTGAGGTCCTGAGGATGTGGAACATATTGTCTTTCACCGCTGAGTGTGCAGGTGTTGCAGCTGCCAAGTGCTGGTGAACAGCATAAGCCCCGTTATAAATGCTGTCCTTGCAGCTCAAGTTAACTTCCAGGTATGACAAAAATGTGTGTTTTTGGAAAGGCTTTAAAAAAAATGTTTGGGAGCGATGTACTTCACAGAGCAAGCCAAAAATCAATGAACTTTGTGTGTGTGCCTGCATGTGGGTGTGTGTTTGTGTTTATGTGCGAGCGTGTGAAAAATAGCAGCGTGTGGTTTATGTAAATGAGTGTCATCGGCCGAGGAGGAGGCAGAATTCCCAGGCCTGATGAGTAGCTTAATGATTCATCAGCCTGGCTGAGGCAGGCATCAATAATGGATGACAGAGTGGGTCATGCAGGATTGCTCGCCCCTTGATTAAAGTGCTCCACAGCTAAACGCCTCACTTCCTCCCTCTTCTCACCCTACCTTCCGCGAGCATAAAACAGAAATGTGCAGTACATGCAGACCCCCTCTGACACACACACACACACGCACACACACACACACACACACACACACACACACACACACACACACACACACACACACACACACACACACTTGCAAACATGGTCAAACACACACACCTCTTCCACAATCTCTTCCCTCAAAGCCTTATGTCATCTCACCTCTCACATGCTTAATAAGCTCTCATCCCTTCTTCATCTCCTCACTCTGCTCCTTTGGTCTTAATCCAATCACGACAAGTGAAAGAGGGAGAGAAAGGAGGAGAGAGAGGCAGTGGGAGAGCGAGAGAAGGGGAAAGAAGGAGACGGTAAAGCGTGGGAGAAAGGAAGAGAAAGCCACAAATGAATGCTTTATAATTCGTCTGTACAGAAATGGAACCTTTTTCTCTGGAGATAAGACAGCAACATTAATGTTCTTTCTCTCCCCTTTCACACAGAGCGGAGGGAGTCGTTTTCTCTCTGTCTCTCTTTTTAAGCTGTATGTGGGTGTTGGTGTGACAGGACAAATCTCTGTCTATTAGGAGACATAAACCTCTAAACCCTGAGCTACACGGCCATACATACTAATGCAGCCATACAGAGGGCTGGATGGAAGTTGGGAATGATAGCGAGGAAACACCGGAGAAAGGAGGAGATGTAAAGGGCCGAGAGATGGAGGGGGGTAAAGCAGGATGTTGAAAGCAGAGAGAGTCCTGGCGGGATTTCAATCCCCGGCCAGCATAGGGTCTTAACTGCCACACAAGCTTTGAGTACAGCAAAACAGCTTTTCCAAAGTCGGACTGACGCACACAACAGAGTTCAGTGAGTTTGTATGTATGATGTCGTACCGAACAGTTAATTCCAGCCTTCTGGTCTGTAGTATCATTAGCCATCCATGCACTCATACTCTAATGTGCCACAGAGATCACTCACTCCTATTGGCTACCCTCATCCCCTGATATCAATGAGCCTCAAAGAGCGGACATACACACACACAAAAGCTCAGCCGTGCTTCAAAGCTTTCAACGAAACTGCAATCATAAATGCCTGAAAGACAGCAATCATTCGTCAATTCATCGACAGCAGCAACCCATCACTCGCTCTCAGCCATCCGCACTCCCCCTCCCAATCATCTGAAAGTTTCTGAGTTGGCGAGAATTAGCTGAGCGTTACAAATGCAGCGTGTAATCTGCGATCATATTAATCCTGTTCTTTAAATCTGTCACTTCCCAAACTGATTACCTTCATCTTCTTAACTTGTTTTCCACTCTAATCTGTATCATCACACTCTGACAGATTACAGTCCCAGTTTGATCACTTTGACAGAACCGCAATCCTCTTTGAGGCAGTCAATCAGCTGCCTTGTCCGGACTGACAGATAGAGTCTGTACATTATGTGTGCTTGATGTGCACCAATTTAACAACACTTTATATCTATTTATACATGCAGGGTTTTCAATTGTGTCTGCAATCGAAATGTCAAGAGTGTATGGTACATATAATTCAATTTTTCTCCCAGCTGTTAGAGGTAATCATTTAATGCTGGAGTTGACATTTAGCAAGAGAGGAGAGAAGCCTGAAAGGCTCATAGATGAAAAGATATACTACATACCTGACAGGGGCTTTTAATGCATGAAAGAGGAAAGAAGACAATATAAAAAATATCTGAACTATAATGGAATGAGAGGACAGGGTGAAAGATAAGAAATCAGATTAGCTATCAAGCCATCCCAGTCCCTTTTTATGTCATCTTCACCCGTGAGGGGAGCTGTGGAGAGATAATCAAAGAGGTGCAGGGAAAACAGACTGCATACATAGCATATAGTATATCTTTTGAAGATATATTATGTACACATTTCAAAGACTAAGAGTAAAGTTAACCTCTCTATCCTTCATACCTACTGTCCTTTGTCTTCCTGTAATTGGTTTATGATGTATTCCTTAATGTGCACAAAGAGAAAGAGAAAAGAAACCTTTTCTTTTTAAAGAAACAAATGCAAGTCTCTGAAGTGAGCGGTAGGATCATAAAAATACATTAAAAGACACAGAGGAGACCACAGTTGTAGAACGGCAGGGTATTTTAGGAATGTGGCATGCACGCATTCATGCATTTGTGCTACGGTCTTGTTCCTCCCAAGTCACAACACACATTTTATTCGCAAAACAGCTGGAAAGAAACTATGGGTCATGTTTGTTCAAGTGGATAAAATCTCTTAAGATGTCCCCTGCTTTCTTTTTTGTCTGAAAGCGATGTTCTGCCCCACTGAATCAGTTTAACTTCTCACAAGCCAAAAGCTGCAGCTCACACTGTAATCACAATGACATGAACACAAAAAGATCGAGATAGGATGGCGAGGATGTTGAGAGGTGGGGAGATTTTAAATGTGGCAGAGAAAATAATTGATCAATGATAAATTGCATGAATGACTCTTTGAAAACAACGGAGCCTTGTTGAATAAGGAGGATATTATCTGTGTAAGGAGGAGATAGAGGGAAGGAAGGCGGAGGGTGGACAGATCAGAACAGGAGCTCTTTGGCCTTGCATTGGGATGGACAGCATTACATTTTGATCGCTCTCTGAGTGATCGTTTGGTCGGGCCTTGTGACTAATCATAGATTTATGACTTCAACAGGAGGCCGGTATGATTTGTTCATGCCTCAAGCTTCCTGCTGTTGCCCCAGACAAAAGCAGAACAGTATTTTTGAGGCTTTTGAAAACCTTTCTTTCATATTTCTTTACCTTCCTTTATATTTGGATGTGATATCTCCCACGGTACATGGGGGTATCCTGTAGCTTTTCTTTTATATGTGTTTTAGCTCTAAAAATCTATAAGCAGCATTGATGCCTATTTTTTAAGAGCAGGTTTATTTTTTACACAGTACTGAAAACTGAGTGTGGAAGCAGCACATACTGCAGTGACTTTCTAGGCAGTACCACACTGTTTTCATTTGGATGTGCTTTGTTTACAAGTTTAAAGTGACTTAAACCTTTAATTGTATCTGATTGTGTTGACATTCATATTGAGTGCACAATGTAAAACATGCAGCTTTTCTAATTTGTTATAGTACATTTGGGGACAGTGCAGCAGGGCAATGATCCTTTTAGTCGACCAAATCAGTCATTTATGTCAATCCACCTACATATCCTCAACAATTGTAAAATGTCTTGGCTCTAGATATAGTATAAGGAAAACCCTGATGGTGTCATCAAGGTAATCACTGATTGGACCTGAAACATTAAGCAAATAACAGAAAGCCTTGTTTGTGAATAGGGGTGAAGGGTTTAAAAGATTTAGGATTATACGGGGAAGGAAGTATCATAGAGAGCACCTTATTGGGTGGCATTGTGGGAAATTAGGTAATCAAGGGACGAAAAGTCAGGACATGTCAGCCTCTGCTCTACCAATAATGACCAAGTCTGTTTCTTGCAAGCCTCCCAATTTCATGAAATTGCAATATTAAATCATTGGAGTACCGGCTCTGAAGCTATAGGGTGGCACTTTAACTCTTGGGGTGTTTCTCAATCTCGAGTAAAGCTGCTCCAGAGCCACTATTTCAAGCATACGACGTCATCGAGTGCCACCGCAGGACTGTTCCAATGTCCAGCATACTTGGAATTCTACCGAGCCCGGCGTACTTCGTAGCGAGAAATTTTGAGTGTGTAG
>NW_011333930.1:44799-65981 GCF_000735185.1 Notothenia coriiceps
CTGCACATTTGCTAGCCCTGGTTTCCAGCCTCTTCGTTTTCCGAATGCTAGGAAGTATTCTTGCCTCGCTTCTGAAGCAAGACGCTCGGAAGACATGTGCTACCAAGCAAGCGTACTCGAGATTGAGAAACACCCATGGTCATTGTTCCATTTCAAATGCCATTTACAAGAGAATAGTCATTGTCCCAAAGTGGAGAAATTATGAGTGGAAAACCAGATGAAATGTAAACAAAACATATTTGACAAAGGATGCAGACTGTCAGTGTAAGGAACAAATCCATGGAGAGGCAATCCTCATTTCAATGAGACAACAAAGGGCACAGGGCAAATTAGCAAATATAATGTCTTCATCATTTATTCATTCAGTTAGTTTGTCTTGCATGCTGCTCAATTTAAAAGGTCAGAGGGAGAAATAACATTTGGTTAAATATTGACCAAGATACAAAGGGAAGGAAGAGACACATTTTGATGAATCATAGTGTAGAAGCCGCTTCTTAAGATAGCATACAGATAAACATGAGTCACGACACACCTGACCCTCACTATGGGAAACACTTTCTGTGTATATGCTGGTAATCTTGTATTGTGAGTCATGTTAGCATGTGAGCTAGTTGCTGGCAGTGTGTACGATGACGTAGCTAACTGGTACTAACACATCTGTCATTTTGGCTGAAAGAAAAACTTTGACTCTATCTATGGTCATTAAACACATCTGCGGTTTTGGCTATGGTTGTTCAATGTGCTTGTTTTGGCCATACTTCTAACTGGCTTTAATGATCTGAAGCAAACAAAGACACACAGAGACAAACACTATCAGTTTCAAAATAGACAAAAACACAGACTGGGATGTACATGCAGATGCACACACACACATCCGTTGAATAAGTGGGTGGGTACTGGCCAGAGAGGCATAATAAAGGCAGTCAAGGGAGATGCATTAGGGCTACAAATATCAGCTCATTAACACTCAGCTATCCTGTCTGGCAGTCATTGTTTGTGCGTGTGTGTGTGTGTGTGTGTGTGTGTGTGTGTGTGTGTGTGTGTGTGTGTGTGTGTGTGTGTGTGTGTGTGTGTGTGTGTGTGTGTGTGTGTGTGTGTGTGTGTGTGTGTGTGTGTGCGAGCGCGTGTGCAGTAGTGTGTCTGTCGCAGAGATCTACAGGTCATTACAGTAACAAGCGACTTAGCCCTCAGGTCAGCTGTCATTAGCTACAGACGAATGGCCAGAAATCATCAGGGCAAGGCCAGACTCTCTCCACTTGTGCACGTGTTAATACATATGTGTCTGACTGGAGACCATCCCAGGAATATTTTAGAGGCGAACAGGGAAGAAAACAGAGAGGCAGATGCATTTAAATAGACTGAGAGAGGAGGGCAGAGCGGGAGACGAACAGACTTGCTGAATTATCTTTTACGACACATGGAATTGTTTCTATTTGTCACAGTGGCCAAGTTAGAGTTATAATTATAGCTTAAGATAATGAAAGACTTAATTGGGCTTGATAAACAGTTATGAATTGTTTATTGAATTGTTCTCACAAGGCACAGTAGCAATTACAAGTTCTCTGAATTCATAAATGTCTCATAGTCCCAGTTTGTCTCTAAATCACTCACCTTTCCTTTCATTTTTCTCTCGTCTCCTCTCATCTCTGCTCATCTCGTCTTCTCTCATCTCGTCTCCTCTCATCTACTGACTTCTCCTCTCCTATCATCACCTCACCTATCGTCTCCTCTCCCCTCATCTCGTCTCCTCTCCTCTCATCTACTGACTTCTCCTCTCCTATCATCACCTATATCGTCTCCTCTACCCTCATCTCGTCTCCTCTCCTCTCATCTACTGACTTCTCCTCTCCTATCATCACCTCTCCTATCGTCTCCTCTCCTCTCACCGCGTCTCCTCTCATCTCCTCTCCTTCTTAAAGGGTAAAAAGAGAGAGAAATTCAGTCAGAAAAAGAGAGGACACTTCACTCATTAGATACCAAACTTTACCATCTTAATACAATTCTAAAGACCCTGATATTTTGGAGAGACCTTGGACTATCTTAATATTGCCTTGCGAAAAGCCACCTTACAGCATTGAGAGAACACTTAATGCTCCTTTAAGGTTATATCTACATATGTTGTTGCTAGTTACAAAATCTGAAAATTGAGATAATGGAGATCTAAAAGAGTGAATACAGTTGACAGACAAGTCAATGCAACACCTATTAGCTGTTGTTAGTAATTAAATCAACTCTATACTTGACAAAAGCAGCATGAGTAAATGTTCGGAGCTGGAATGTTTTTTGTACCTTTGTCAAAAAATAAATAGTATGCAGGAACAAAGAGAGAAAGTGTATTACAAGTAGAACACATCTATCAACATTATGGACATTTACTGAGCAGTTCAAGGGTTCATTGAGAGACATAATGCTTATTGGCATGTGACCTTGTATGACCTGTGTTTTTTAACAGCTCTGCAACTGCAATTACCATAACAATGGTTTCCTCAAAGCATGCCGTATTCATTAAGTTTTTCTTTTTCTCTTCCCTGCAGTGGTTCTCTTCGGTTATCATATTTGAACAGAGAGAATCTGTTACCACCAGTTATGTTGCTACCGGGCTCTCTTTTTCTCTCTCTGTGGATTTATTATGCATGCTGAGCCTTATTTCGCCCTATTTTGTGCTAGTTTTAATGTGTTTTGATTCATACTGAACCAAGAGTGCAATTAAAACCTTAATTGCCATGCTGTTAACAATTATCACAACTGACCAGCTCCGTCTCAGAGCCAGCTAATGTAATAATAATAATAAAAACGATATTCAATTACTTACCATCTAGACCGCATGTAGTCACAGTAACAGCCATCACACCTACGTATAACAACATAAAGACAGGCACAAGAGAAAATATCAATTTGTTGAGGGTCATCTCACCATATGCTTGTTTGCTTGTTTCCTTTTTTTCTCCCACAGAGACATCTCATTTGTTTAGGCATGGCTATAGTTGATCTCCCTGTGCATTATGTCCCATCCAAACATCCCATTTTTCGAAAAAACACATCAAATTAAGGAGGTAAAATGCTCTCAAAATGAAGTGTCAGAGTTACTGTACCTGCATATCAGTCTGTTAGTCCTCCCTCACACTGTCTGTCTCTCGGATGAGTGCAGCCATCCATGAAAATGCTGTTCAATATTTAATTACAACCAGCAAGAATGTGACCGGTGAGACAAGTGAAACAATTAAGCCCAAGTACAGTAGGCCATACAGAACACTATTTCAATTCATTATTTGTATTGATTAAATCATAGCAAATAATTCAAAATGTACTGTACATAAAGTTAACATAGGCTCTTAATCAGTCTGAGCATTCATGTATGTTTTATTTATGACCAATTTCTGTTCCTTTTTAATGTGTTGCATTTCATTACCACTTAAACCGCTTCACAGTGTGTTCTGATGACAGGAAATGTTTGACTACTAACCTAACCTTGCTTTAAGTGGATGTTACATATGTATCACATAATACTGTATACTAATTTAAGCCTTGCCTCAACCCTAAATGCGGTTTCTATCCGTCCTTGAGGTGCCACCTGCAGTCAGCTTACTGTCAGAGTGTTAGTAAGAGTTAATTTATGATAGTGATAAGAATATTATCTAAGGTGCCTCTGATTTTCTGCGCACCATCAGCAGTCTTGAAGGTCAAGAACACCTGACTAAAACATCTGAAAAGCTTATAGTTATGCTTATCTGAAGTCTCTTTACAGTGTGAAGACTATCACATCTAATCCATGGTGCCGTTTTTATTTAATATGCTGCAATAGTTAGACATTAAAAAAACGGGCAGTTTGAATGGGGGAAATGGCATTGACAGGGGGGTTGCATCAGGGAACTGCCTCCACAGCTTTAATCTGCAAATCCCCCAGAGGTTCCTCAAGAGACTCTTTTTTTTTCTGAAGAGTTTCTCATGAATTCGTTTTATATAATTACTTTCCAGTGTACACAGTTTCAAACACTGACACATCCCGTTTGTAAAACACTTTAAGCGTGACTTGTTCATTTCCACAAAAGTACGAGATATTGAATTACATGCGTATGTGTGCCTGAAACTCCGGTTATGGTTCATAACAACTCTTATTTGTGGTATAATTTCAGCTATGAAGAGGAATAACACGGCTCTTTCCCCACAAATTGACGATAAGTGAAAAGAGAAAAGAAATGCATGAAAACTAATTTACATTCATGGCCTCGCACAAACTCTCACACACATAATCATGCAAACAATCACTGTCCGTTCAGGTCTGCGGATATCACTGCTGCTTTCTCTGCAAACAGAGTTATGATAGTGAGCTAAATTGAGGTCTAGGTTAATTTAGCACGGGTATATCAGGATGGCAGACTGTGTGTGACCGTGCATGCATAAATGTGTCTGTGTCTGTCCATAAATATAATGCTGTAACTGTGTTGGTACATAAAAGCAAAAAACATATACATTCAAGGCAAATGAGGGATGTGTGAGGAGAATGGACAATGGCATGTGAGGATCTCTTGGACATAAATAAATCGCTCCTAAGTTCACACACACACACACACGCACACGCACACGCACACGCACACGCACACACACACACACACACACACACACTTTCTGCTTTTATGCATTCACACCTTTTGTCATGTACGTACACCCCTCTTTGCGTATAACATTTTCCCTCTTCAAAATAATTACCCTGACAGAACACAGAGAGGTGAGAAGAAACGGCTGGAGGGTACAAAGCCAAGAGCAGACAAAAATACACCCATGTACACACAAATGAGTATATGGAGACATGCACACGTACACATGCTCCTATAAAACCATGCACAAGCCCAGAGGTTGACAAATACGCATCATTCATTATCTCAATCTCATCACCCTGGCAGCACTCGAACGAAAGCTGCTCGGGATGATTGGATCATTTCCTGGTCGTGACTTAAGCCTGCAAGGCAGATCGATACCGCGGCGCGCACACACACACACACACACACACACACACACAGAATTTGGACTCACACACGCAAAGGGCAACACAGGATCAATGTATATTAGTTACCTTTCTGGTTGATTTAGATAAATGGAGTCCTGGACAGCTTGATGGTTCACAAATACGCATCATTCATTATCTCAAATCCATCACCCTGGCAGCCCACCTCGAACGAAAGCCTCTCGGGATGATATCATTTCCCCTGGTCGTTACTTAAGCCTGCAAGGCAGATCCCGAGTACCGGGCGCCGCACCACCCACACACACACACCCACACACACACACACAGAAATTTGGACTCACACACGCAAAGGGGCCAACCACAGGATTTCAACTGCTATTTATTGAGCTTACCCTTTTTTTTCCTTGTTGATACAGTAAATGCGGCAGGGGTCCCCTGGTACAAGGCCTTTCGNAAGGGCAACACAGGATCAATGTATATTAGTTACCTTTCTGTTGATTACAGTAAATGGGAGTCCTGACAGCTTGATGGTTCATTCAGCCTCTTCTCCTCTTCACCCAAAGCTAGATGGAAAGTGTTAAGGAAGGACTTTCCCCTGTGTGTGTGTGTGTGTGTGTGTGTGTGTGTGTGTGTGTGTGTGTGTGTGTGTGTGTGTGTGTGTGTGTGTGTGCGTGCGTGCGTGCGTGCGTGCGTGCGTGCGTGTGTGTGTGTGTGCGTGTGCGTGTGGGTGTGTGTTTCTGCGAGGGCAGTCAGGGTCATTTCTCCTCTCTCCTGCGTTGCTATCCTCCCTCTCTTTTCCTCTCACCTCTGTTCCTATGTGCAGGCATATTACCGAAGCAAATTGGGGCCAATAGACTCTGTCACTGCATGACCCAGGGCTCACCAAACAGAACAGGAGCAACGCAGAGAAAAAAAGGCAAATAGAGGGGATATAAGGAGATAAGCGAAAGGAGGAAAAGAGCGATTTAGAGAAGTATCGGGGGAAAGGCTGAGACAACACAAGAGAGGGACAACAAGCCATGAGATGGACAGAGGGAAGGAAAGAAGTAGAGGAGGATAGAGAGTGAGAGAAAAAAGTGACAACCTCAAATTAAATTCCCATCATGTCAGTGTAGAACAGAATTCAATAGTGTTTATTGGCAGCCCCCAGCCTCAGGGAAATTACATTCTGTAGCAGAGCATGGCATGAATGCACACACACCCCTGAACACACGCGCACACACACAGATGCAAGCACACATCTGTTGTACACAACACAGTGCATGTCCTCGGAACAAAATATATAAATAAAAAAGTCCTCTGGTTGATGTGAGGATGCAGATTTTCTTTTCTTTCCCTAAGGTCCATGAGCCATTTGCGTAGAGCGTGTGTATTTGCCCATCCATACTCTATTTACACGCCTTAATAGGTGTGCGTGTGTGTGTTCTTGTCCGGAGATTTCAAATGCACAGTTTAGCCAAAGTACAAAAGACTAAGTTGTGCATTTCAGATGCTCTGTTTTTCTGTCTGTCGGCTACAATTGCCACTTTATTTGCAGTCAGACTCAGACTATTTGCCATTATAGTACATACGCAGGTTTCTATTACACCGGCTGCATTAAACGTGTCCCCAGGCTCAAGTTGCCATGAACACAGGGATTCAGTGCCTTTGTCCAACAGCCATCAGCAGCAGAAAAGGCAGCATACTTTAATGGGAAGCCGTTTAACAGTTTTATGCGGAGCACATGTAGAGGCTATTACTTACTGCTGATGTCTCTGGGATGCAGATTTGCTCTAAATCGCTAACAATCTGCCATTCTTTCAACCATCCTCCCACCCCCCACTGCTCTTGCTTCCTATCTTTGCCCCTCTAACCCTTGATGTCTCTGTCTGTTTTTGCCTCTCAATTTTTATCCCCCTATCTTTCCAACGCACTCACTCGTTCTCTACGCCTCTCTCCTTCTCCAGGAGTGTGCAGAGAGAGCTTTGGGCTGCTCAGTGGAGGATCTGAAGGCTCTTTTCTACTGCGAGCTGTGTGACAAGCAGTACCTCAGACACCAGGAGTTTGACAACCACATCAACTCCTACGACCATGCACACAAACAGGTAGGCCTTCATGTGCTACACCGTCACTGCAGCTACACACACACATACTTTTTAACAGCACAAAAGCAGACTTTTTTTATGATCTCTTGTCATGGATTTTTTGGTTTGTCAACGGAACGCTATTTTACATTTCAATGTCAATCTGCCCATCGGGTACAGTTTTGCCGCAGGAGTGTGGCAACTGCATCATCTGTCACAAACACACACACAGAGGTGGAACCGCTTAACTCGAGGAAGATACTCCCACATAAAATGTACTTACACACACACTGTAGTGCTGCATTTGTATTTTATATTTCGATTTGAACTGGCTGATAAACTAGAATATACTTTTTTTTATCAATACAGGGCAATTTAGGTAAGTGTAGCCAACAGAATTATATAAACTATAAAGTGTATAATATCAGGCTTAAAAAAGAAAAGGAGTTACTACATAAATATACAATATACACAATATAGAGTAATAAGAACGTGTCAACCCTTATGTTTAGTTGACTTTGAATTTAGTTTTGGGGCCTCAAAGACCCAACTGCTTTAAGAGTAGTTATAATTACAAAGTCAAATATACTTCCTTTCCCCCCTTCTGACTTATATATAGACAAGTATAACATATGCAATCCCACCTTTAAACTATTATAACAAAGTCATTCTCATAGAATTAGGATAAGTTGATCAGGTTGATAAAACAATGTTAAGTATGTTTTTTAAATAATAGTCCCAGGGGACCAAATAGATCATTGCATCAGAAATATTGGTACTATGTAGTTAAACAAATAAGTAAATAATATAGTTACAATAAATAAATACGTACTGTAAATAAAATTGACTTGAGGACTAGAAATAGGTCCTCAAGTCATTTCCCAAGTGTATAATAATGGAAGATTTTAGTTTCTCTAATTTAAGATTTACAGCACTTGATTTATATGTAACTGGTACATAAGGATGCTACTACACAATTCTCTTTATTCTTCAATGTGTACTTCCTCCAAAGAGAAAAATAGATATGCTGTACCAAATAAAACATGGAGCTATTAGTCATAGCTCAAGTATGATTCTATTATTCCAGTTTAGACAAGATGAGACCAATGGACCATTAGGGAAAGGCCCGGAAGCAGGTTTGCTCCTGTGATCTCTGCTTTCACATTCATTTTCATACACAACCTCCACTCTGGACTAACAAGCTGAAGGTTCTGCTGATAGCACACTCTCCTACAGCTATCTGTTGTTCTGCCAAGCATACACTCACACACAAAAACATAAAGACATGCACTTCCCTGTGTACACACTTGTCCGCAAAACACAAGCAATCACTCAACCAAGGCATGCCACTTCCCACTTCTAAACGCCCACGTGGTGCAACATGAAATAAACATTAAACAAGACTGTTCCTTCACTGTCATTGTTCTTTGTAAATGAATCGTAGCAACTGCAGGCCAATGTTAATGCTTTGTTTTAGCCAGCGGCGGGCACATGAAACGAGCTGCATGAGGCACTGAGCTGACAGTAGCCACAGGCATTGTAGGAACACACAAACACACACACATATGGACATGCATGCACACACTGCCTACTGAGCAGACAACAGATGAAATTCAGGCTGAAGACAGCTTCCCTGCAGGAGTATTGGCTTTGGAGAATGGAAGCTGATTGCGTTTGCTCTGTCTCCTCTCCTTGTCATCGATTCAGGGATAAACATGTCTGAATGCAGTGCTTTATCAGCATTTACTGCTGATTACAGAAAATTGCTCATTACAAGAGAATTACACTTCCTTTTAAATAAAGCAATCAGTCCATTAGCTTGGCCTCGCATATGCTAAAGAATACACCATTCCTCATGCTAAGGCCCTAGTGGATACGAATCAACTCTGGCTTATCCATAGTTGCCTCAGCCTGAGCACTTCTTAACACATCTAAAGGAATATTGATCGGAGCTTTGACAGACGGATTGAGCTTTATGGCACATAGCTAGACTGGCATGTTGGGGAGCAGGAGTATTACTGCTCCCTGCTGTTGGGACATGACATCATCTTTGAAGACAAAAGTATCCGCTTTAAAGTGGGGAACGGAAATATCTCTACCCTGTGTTCTCAGAGAAAATAGTTCTGCATGCAATATTTTGTTTGGCTCTAAATATAGCTACAGGTTTGCCTGCAGTGGGACACGTTTTTAAGAGAGAACAATAACCTGGCAGATTGTGAATGCAAGAGGAAGGAAGAAGAATTCATCTTCATATATTCCATGTATTATAGACTGCTCTCTCTGTCTCTCCCAGTGATTGCCATGGACAGCTACAGTACAAGGACTATGATCTTTCCCCCTCCCCTTCGTCTTCCTCTTTCCTGGCTCCTGTCCGCAGTTGTTCATTATGTATGCCTTTCTGCTTGAACATGATTAATATTTCCCATAGCATGAGTGCGGCATCAAAGCACCTCGGAGCTCCTTATCGCACACTAACAAACACACATTAGCACCTATACTGTAAGACATGTATGTTTGACTGATGCAAACCCACATGTGCTGGTTCGTAGGCAAATACTGAATGCTGCATTCAGTGAGCTGACAGTGGGATGTTAAGCATCAACCAATAATGTAGAAAGACAGGCGATTGGGTAAGACTCAGCAGAGATTAACCTGACGACTGTCAGCTCCAGCATAAGATCTTGGTGTAAAAGAGAGTGAGTGTATAAATAAATCTGATGTCTAAGGGGCTAATCTGATGTGTGTGTGTGTTGATACACTCTGTATGGGTGGATACTAGCGTAACATAATCTAAAGTAGTGGTGTAATCCTTTTACAAATTATACTACTGAATACATTTACAAATACATCAAATAAACAACAGATCCTGATTTCATAAACAGCTGGTAAATTGCACACTCAGTTATAGCTCAAATGTGAAGCGACAGACTGTAAAACCAGACATATAGGAGGGATAGTGACACTCCATACTGCAGCTATCCTCAAATTTCTTAGTCCGTCCTCAGCCTTTCAGACACTCACAGATAAATAGAAACACACCAACACACACACACACACACACACACACACACACACACACACACACACACACACACACACACACACACACACACACACACACACACACACACACACCTGCCAAGCATGGATAAAGAAGGGATTAAAGTGTGTCAAAAAAAGAAACCGGAGAGAAGCATAAATCATTGTTTCCCTGGGAGGACTGGCACACCTATGGCTATAGACACTTAGTTTCACACTCACACATGCACACACACAGAACAATTGAGCTAATTGTTTTTATACAGTATGATGCAGGATGAAGACCAACCAGTTTGCTCAAAATAAAATCACTCACACTATGGCGTGTTTGAATTATGTGTTTTGCATTTGTACACGCACACAAAAGTATTACTAATAATAATAATACTCGGCACAGTTCTAGCAGTTTTCCAGCCCAAATCCTTGACCTTTACAGTGTCTTAGATGGGTATTTTGCAAGTAGAAAATCCTTTGTAGCAGATCAATGTATTTGGTACGCTCCAGCTAAAGAGCAGGTGTCATTGTAGTAAAAGGTCTCTCAGACCAAGCTGTGATGATTGAGGAAGGGCTGAACCTTTTTGAAATTTCAAGAGCATCATCGTCATTAAATCACTTATATGTCACTCATCTCAACCGCGTCTGTAATCTGCTTTTCACCAGTTGGGTTGTGTTTGCTCTCAAGCTGTGTGTCGGAGAAAAGATGCTTTCTTCCAGGCTGAATGGAGTTAATTGGACATGAGCTTTGGATGAGAACATCTGCAAATGCTGCTGACTGATGTGTGGTTTGAAAGACAGCTGCCTGCAGGGAGCTTCCTAAAACTAATCTCTCCCTGTCTCTTCTCTTGTGCCACTCTCATGCTCCTTGCTACTTCGTGCCCTTCACATTTTTCTGTCCCTCCCTCTATCATGCTTCATTTCCACTTCCTGCAGAGGCTGAAGGAACTGAAGCACAGGGAGTTTGCTCGAAATGTGGCCTCAAAATCATGGAAGGACCAGCGCAAGCAGGATAAGGCTCTGAGACGCCTGCACCAGCTCGCACAGCTGCAACAGGAAACCCAGCGGTGAGGGGAGGAGAGTTTATTTGTGTGTGTGAGTGTAATATGACCAGATGCAGGAGTCCAGAGGGGTTAGAGTGCATCACATCCAGTCAACGGTTCTTATATTTGATGGATGTATTCACAGGTTCACAGCACCCAGTTGTCCTAGACAGGTCCCAGGTGAAGTAAACACAACATGAAAACTCATTGTTGGCGACTCTCTGAGAGCGGATGATTTGTAGGAAGGTTAATATGAGTTTAAGAGAAAAATGAATGTTAGAAAAACAAGTGAAACAAGTTCAAAGATTAAACTTGCCTCTGGGCTCACAGCATTGGATGAAAAAAACAATACATCATGAAATCCTTATCTTGATTGCACCTATTCCTTGTGCAATTACATGTGTTTTCATATAATCAGAGGGCGATTATGTGAGAGGCATAACTATGACTTCCAATATAAAACCTCAGGTTTTGTCTTAGTTTGTTTCTTCCTTTTGTTGCTTTCCTTGTTTTTGTATTTCCTCAAAAGCATACTTATTTGTTGTTATAATTACACTTTGTTGTAATCTTCTTTCTAAGAATATATATACTGTATGATTACAAAATACCACATCCATGAACTTGAAATACTTGTACATATTTGTTAAATATTGACAAACGTTAACTATGTTATTTTGAATTCAAAACTTTGCTAATCACTGTGTACTGTACGTAATCATGTACATGACACAACTACAAATGTTAACTGACATTTGGAATGAAACTCATAACTAACTAATGATTGATTGAATAAAAATGTACTTTAAAATGTCATCAATTAAACATTTGATGGTTTTTCTGTCAAATGAATGCTAGATCAATACATTACACATTTATTATTAAAATCCAAGCTTAAGTGAAATCCAAGCTTATGTCATGTCAAGTTAAATCAATCAAGAATATCTCTCTCTTTCTGTTTCAGAGTCCCAGTGAAAACGTCTGGACTTCGAAGTACAGTCAAGACAGTGAGACATCAAGAAGACAGAGAAGTGGACCAAAGAGACCGCAGTCCTGAGGTCAAACCTGAACAATTCAGCCGCAGCCAGAGACCCCCTCCTCTGCAACCCAGGACATCCAGCCTCAGCCACCAACCAGAAGATCCATGGCGATCTCCTCCCCAGATACCACCAGTCGCTCCTCTAGCAGAGTACCCGCTAATCACACATCCAGCATCCAATACTGAGCCTCCAGCAGTGAACCCCCCCTCTCTCCTGGACTCGTGTCCCCACCTGCCTCTCCCTGTGCGGGGGACAGCGGGAGGCAGGCTCGGGGTGTCCTTCTGCTTCTCACGCAGGGGGCCCAGGCTGGAGCCTTCCGCCTCCGTCTTCTCGGACATGGAGGAGGAGGAGAGAGAGAAGAGGGAAGAAATGAAAGAAAGGATAAAGGAGATGATGGAAGATATTGACAGGGAAACTGGGGCAGCAGTGGAGGGGAAACACAGTGAGAGTGAAAAGCATGAGTCCAGGTCTGACACTGTTAGACTAAGCGACACAGGGCCAATCCCCAGAGAAGCTCCCAGGGAGGAGAAAGAGATTGAAAGAACAGACATAGTAAAAGCACACTCGACTATTTCCACAGCAATACCTGATAATCAGAGTCATGATTTACTCTTCTTGCCATCACAGACCCAGCTGGAACACATGGACCCTGAACATACAAACAGCGAGAAAGAGAAAAAGCAAGAAACAGAGGATGGGAGGGAGGAGAGTGAGTATATGTGTGTGCTGGGGAAAGATGAGTCTACCCGTCTGAGATGGCCTGTCAGTTTGCTCAAGTTCACCAACTCGCAACCACCCATCTCATACAGTTGCAATCCACTCAGTTTGAACCCACAGCAACCCGAACAACTCACAGAGAATGTGCAGGAGTCTCAACCAAATAAGTGTGCTCGCTCAGATGAATCAGATCATCGTGTGCCAGCTATTCTCACAACAGGCTCTCCTCCCTGTTTACAGAGACCGACAACACAAAAGCTGAAAGCACAAAGACATAAAGCTACGGATAATTTCAAGGCAGAGCAACATATTGACGCAGAGACAGAAGCACGCCTGTTCAAAAACATTTCTCTGTCAGAAACAAGACCAGAAAAAGGGAGATGCGCACTAAGTATGGAGAACTGTGTGAGGGAAGCTTCCCATCCATTTGACCCCTCTCATGGTGACAGCTCTTACACAAACTCCCAGAATCCTCTGGGAGGCAGATTAGGGGGTGCGAGAGGGATCAAGGAGAGAGCGATCATAGCCCTGAGCTGTAAATTAGAGTCTGTCACCCAGCCTGGCACACAGAGGATGTGCATTAGACCGTCCAGGAGCGAGTGTGGGAGTGAGACAATGTGCAAGTGTGCCAGCGTTGCACAGCCAAACGGGGGTGTCTCCGAAGTGTCACGCAGAAAGAGGAAAGCCAGCAGAAAGAAACACAAGTTAGGAAAGAGGAAGAGGGGGAAGACAGAAAAGGCTTCAAACGAGCGCCAATCAGCAAGGTGCAAAGTGAGGAGTGTTGTCTCTACAGTCTCCACTGGCAGGGAGAGGAGTGGAGAAGCTGGAGGGAGCTGGGGGAAGAAAAGGAGGCTGAGGGAGACGGGGGAGGCGAGGATGAGGAGGGTGCAGAGAGCAGGGAGCAGCTGTCTCCTGGGGAGATGTGAAGCCGAGCCAGTATCTGTCTCTGTCAGGCAGAGGAGGCCTCACAGCACTGAGTCGCAGGCAGACAGAGAGCAGGCAGAGCGCTGCAGCGTCTCCCAGCTCAGCAGACACTCAGCCCACAGACACAACAAGGGGGAGGGGGAGCGAGACGGTGATACTTTGACTTTTCCCAGGCGGTCTCACTTCTCCTTGCACCCCTTCTCACCAGGATGTAACTCAAAGCTGTTTTGGGAAAGAGGTCACCATAGCAACCCCAGGAGTTTCATTGACTGCTGTTACCCTGACAACAGCTGTGGTTGCAGCCCTGCGAGAAAGAGAAAACTCCTCCACAGGGACAGGAAATTCATTCATAGTAAGAGGAAGAGTTCGAGGCATTGTGAAGTCTGGAAAGAGACAGGGAGGGGAAGGAGAATAGGAGGGCGTTCAGGTTTTAAAGACATGGATCTGATTTCGGATACAGAACAGTGGGAGTGGATGAGGGAGAGCTATGGTGCAGGTAGTGAGGAGGGCAGGTTGAGGGATGAGTGGAGAAACAGAGCAGTGGAGTGGGATCGGGCGGCGAAGTTTAGCCCCATTCCCAGCAGCTGGGGCAGGAGAGGCAGACGTCTGAGCACAGAAGATGTAGACTGGGACATGTGCAGCATGGACAGATGGACCTGGGGCAGCAGTGACAGCTGGGAGGACAGGGGGACACAGAGGTCTAGGTCAGGCTCCAGGACAGGGGCAGACAGCAGGGACAGCCCGGGCTGTGTGTGGAGATCTGCAGGAACCCGGCGCTCCAGCCCGAGGCCCATCTCCAGCCCTGAGTGGTGGACGTGTAGGCAGACAAACAGCCCCCAGAGTGGGGTCAACACACGGGCCAGCAGAGGCCTCAGTCCACGCTCCTGCAGCCCCTGCAGCAACACCAGCATGTCCGAGCTGAGCTGGGAGTGGAGCCGGAGCAGCACCTGCTCAGGAGTCACAGTGGATGGGTTGAAAGTAAGCTCCTATAGGACATCCTCGGGAACCACAGGCCCCTCATCTGAAGCCCATCTGAAGGCAGAGAACCCCACATTAACTTCACCCAGCCTTACCTCTTGCTCCTTTTCTCATTCCTCGCCCTCCAGATCAACTTTTGCTCCCATCGTCCTGAGCACACACCATTGTGACACAAGCGCTTCTCAGACGAACGAGCCCAGTTCACAGTCTGAACTTGGCCATGAACCCTCTGCCCTTGCCCTCAACACAAGCAGGTCAGACACAACTCTTCCAGGACTTTCCACTAAGTCTCTGCCACAGAAACCAGCCAGGGTGTTGCTTCTCCCTCTCATAGGGAAACTACCTGCAATCCAGAGAAAGGCCAGGAGGAAAAAAGGCCTGCTGGAGAAAAGTCAGGAGAAAGAGGGAAAGGAGGGAGATGAGGCTAAGGGCAGGGGACTGAATCCTGGCACAGTTGTCAACAGTCAGAAATGTCCTCTGGACATGGTTGAGTCAAACCCCAGCAGCATGCCAAATCTCTGCCTCTCGCAGATTAGGACTGATGACAAGCAGACAGGTGGAGAGACAGCTCCGCCAATCAGCTTTACTGCAGAGGAGATGGACAAATATCGCCTCCTGCAAGAGCAAGCAAGAGAGCACATGCAGAAAATCCTGGAACAGACAAACGACAGCGAAGATACACACACAAAGACAAACTACACACAAACAACAAAGACAGAGAACTGTGGGACTTCTGAGGGACAATATACACCTGAACACTTGCACAACCCTTCAGCGCCTCAAACCCAGTCGCTTCACACAGACACGCTGCAAACACAAGCACAGCACAGACTCCAGGTCAGACTCCCCCCTCCACATGTGACCCCACAAGAGAACTTTACTCAACCCATGGCTCTGAGGGTCCCTAACCTCCCCCCTCTGTCCAGCCTCCATCATATTATTTTACAACACGCAGCCCTCTCCATGCCCCCATCGTCCCTCTTCATCAAGATCTCCTGCCATCCACCCTCACCGCGCTCAGCTCCCTCACCCTCTGCCACCTCTCCACCCCTCTCACGCACATCACCTTCACCTCTCTCCCTTCTCTATATCATCCCTGTTTCCCTCCATTCTGCTGTCCCATCATCCCATCGCTTTTCTCCCACAGTCCCCCACTTTCCATGCAAATCCACTCGCTCCACTCTCCCAAGTAGCGCTGCAACCGTTGAGCCCTCAGTCTTTCATGGACAGAGCGTGGCCGGTGAGGTTTCAACAGAAGGCGTTGTGATTTTTACAGAGTGGCTGCCATGTTTATTAATCTTTCTTGGCAACTCAGAGTTGTGAGAGAAAGAAGGGGAATATTTTATTTGGACAAAAGCCTGCTATTTGAAATGGGGATGTGTCAGTGATTTTACTAGAATTAACTTCAACTCCCTTTCGCATATGCCCCCACACACGTGCACGCATGAATACACAGAATCGGCCCAACTTTTGACTGTATTCAAATGAAAATGTGTTTCTCCATCTAGCCTCTCCTGTGTTTCAGCAGACATCGAGAACAGACTTTGATCCTTTACTTTTCCCATCATTCCTCATTCATGCCCAGAATAAAGGGAAAGGTGCACCTGCTATTCAAAGACAAGCTGGGCTTGTGTCATCCTCTCTTTATCCTTCTGAACCACAGACAGACCAGCTGCCTTTTGAAGTATCCTTCATGCCAGGGACAGAGGGACAAGAAAGAGTGATAATGCTCTCTCCTTATCTCCATTTCATACAGGCTATCTGAGTTCGAGTGTGACTTTCAACAAACATAAACAACATTTCAACGACCGGGGGGAATAGCACAGCCGTTTTAACCTTGGTGTATAAAGTATTTGTGTGTGTCACGGTGTGCAAGGTAATTCTGGACGGACACACATACACAGTAGAAGATACAGCTTATTTCCATATCTGACACATGTAAAGACCTGTTTTGTCTCTATAGTGTAAATATTCTGACAGTGAGTAATAACATTAGAAACAATAAAATGAAAGGTGGATTGAACCTTGCCCAGTCGTCCAATGTTTATTCCACACTCAATCACTCCAGTGATGCAACACTTTCAAACAGCTTTTCATACTTGTATGTGAAATAAGTATTATTTCCCCCACAGCATTTAACAAATCGGTTGTTGAGAGAGCAATGAAAAATGTTGATATGTTGAGCTTGGTGAAAATAAGCAGGCTTTAATGCTTTTTATTATTCTGTCTGATTCATGTTGGTCATGCAACATGTTGCAACACGCTCAACATTAAAAATGAATACTGTGTGGTTAACCATGCCTCAAAACCAGGCACCCTAAATCCTTGGAAGATTGTAGCAGTGACCCTTTAACTTTAAGCAATGTACCAGCAACCCCTTGTTTAATTGGATTGAGTTTTAGATGGAACAGGTTGTACAATTATACAATGTTTTACTTATAAAGAAGAGAGATGTGGGATAAGTAAACTAAGAAAATAACCACATTGTTTTTGTGGCAGAATTTTTTTATTTCTAATTTTCTCTACATCTTGCAAGGTTGAAAAAACACTATCCTAGTGTCAGAAGAAAAAAGTGGAAATGACATTTTGAGTCATTTATTTAATATAAAAGTTTACAAATTAATGTTTGAATTTTTTTTATCCATCACTTCTCAGATGTAGATGGATCAGTCTGAAAATGTGTTTGCTATGTTAGTCACGCTGATGCTGCCCTTTAAAAAGTACCATATTATGTTAGTGTGCTATTAGTAATTATTATGCCAAACAGATAAATCATTTTAGAATGTTCACATTTTAATGTAATGTCCTGTAGTTTGATCTTTAGTTCACTACACTGGGGATGCCAAAAGCTCAAAGCCAAGAACAATCCACACAGTTTCATGACTCTTAATCTGCACCAGAAACTTTTGAAGTGCATGCTCTACTTGGATAACATGCATGTGAGGTAAGAAATAAAATCTCTTTTGCATCATTAATGAAACACAGAAGTTCATTCTTGCATGTCTTTCCAAAGGTTATGGTGGTTAGTAACTGTTGCTATGCATCATGCCTGGTGGTTGGTGAAGGCGCGGATGTATTAAAGCTGCTTGCCAAACAGTTGATCACTGCAGCGGCCGGCACTCGGGGAGAGGAACACAGAAGAGAACAGAGCGGCATCCAGATGGTCTAGGGACTTGGACTACCCAGAGTGCTTTGAGAGATTGGATTGATTTGCCCTCCATGGTATCAGTGAACACAGCCCAGCCCACAGGGGGGGCAACAGCCAGCAGTGACATAAATATAGAGACAAAAACAAGAAAATGCACACTCCCATTCTTGAGGTGTTGGCTAGAAATACAAGTCAACCCCTGCAGAGATTCAGTAATTAGAACACAATTCCTCTCCTCCTTGTGACCCCTGAGCTTGCTCTTGTATGTATCTGTGTGTGTACACATGTGCAAGTTTGTGAGAAACAGAGACAGAGAATGCCTATCTCTCTCCACAGGACAGGAGATCAAACAGACTGTGTGAAATATAGAGCAGCAATAATTAGCAGCTGTTACAGCATCAAACCTCTCTATCTCTCCCTCTCTCTGACACTCACTCACACCAAAACTGCTCATCTCTTATCTTGTCATTTAGAGATGTTCAACAACTTCTCAGTCCTCCAATTCTGATAACTGTGGAGATTATACAAAATCAACCCACTCCATCTTGTCTTTCCATTTCATAAGAATTAAAATCACTCATAAAGTCTAAAGGGCAAAATGCATGAGAACAGTCATATAACAGAAAGCGTAAAAGCAATTACAGAACTTGAACAAAATTCACATGAATGTTATTATAAAAGCAGATGGACCAATGCATATCAAGTGCTTGGGACCTTCACTGTATTAAAAAGCAAAAAAGTCACAAAAGCACACAGGAGTTATTCACACAGGGGTCATGTGGAAATTAGTAATCACAATATCACTATACTTTCTGTCATTGACTGATTAAATCATTAACTAAGCCCTGAGATTCGCCCCCTGGTGTGTTCATATTTGTGCTATTGTGTGTGTGTGCATGTACAGTATGTGCTATGTGTGTAAGCACGCAGGAGTGTAGGTTGATTTATGATCGAGAAGAAGCAGTTTCCTCAGTCAATCGCTCTTGTGAATTAATGAGGTATAAAACCTAAAGCTGGCACTCAGTCAAATACACCAGCAGTCAAAGAGCTCACTGCTGGAGCAGGAACACTTCTATTGGCACCACATTTGATTGTTAGATTGTGGGTATAGATTGCATAGAGCAAAAAAGAGCCCCTCACGGCTACTGAAGCGATCCATCGACCCAAATTGCAATTCTGTATAAACGAGACACTTCCCATCTCTTGCTCTCTCTTTCATTTTTGTGTGGTCTCGCCTCTTACCCTTCTCTTTGATTCAACCAGGTCAGTGGGGCTGCGTTTAGCTCCCCCGGCTGTTCTCTCACTGTGCAGAAGAAAAGACACCATTACACTTCGTCCTCTCAATCCCACTCATTCAGAGTCTACATACGTTTCTTTCATATGTTTGAATGCTGCACAGTGGCAACATTCAAAGCACAATCTGCTTTGCAATATTATTATTACATATGAAAACCCTTTCGACACCTTTCCTCTCGCAGTGACATTCATTAAAAGTTTTCTTGAGTCGTGGCAGAGGGTGACATACAGTACCAGGCTGTTCCACTCCAATTTACATCTTTTTACTGAATCTCTGTGCCTCTGAAGAATAGTATAGCAGGGATAATATTTCAACTCTTCTACCGAGCCAACAAATGACATTCAAAAGTTACAAGCAAAAATAAAGTTCAAAGGGATTGAGCCTCTCAATAAAAGAGTGCACTTAAAACTGAACTAAAAAAATCTAGTTTCCATCAGTTGAATAGTCAGGCATCCTCATACTCATCCCATTTGATCATGTGGTATTTCACATTTCTGATTCTACTTGTGAAGTCTCTGGTTAATGCATCACTTTGTTGACTTTGTGAGCTTCTAAACTCCCAAAGAGGTACACTTCAAAGAGTAATCTGTCACCACTGATGCATCAAGAGACATCGCAGTAGCCGTCGGTGCCATATAGGGAAAGCTAAAATGGCTTCAGGATGTTTAGCACTTTAACATCAAAACTATATTACTCTGTATAATTCAGAGCCAGAAAGAAAGCAGCTTTATCCTATAAAACAACGTCTATTGGTGTTGCATTGTATTCATTTACTGTATGCTTTGCTCCCCTGTTGAGAAAAGACCTGTTTGTGTAGGATTTGTAAGTAGCAACTGTATGTGAATTCCCTTTTACGATGGATTTAGGGATTAGAGAAGGTAGTGGGCTCTGTGATACTCTTAAACTTGGCAGTCTCCCCAAGGACATGACACTGTCAGCACATTGCTTACAGTCATCTGGGCAAACACACACACACACACACACACACACACACACACACACACACACACACACACACACACACACACACACACACACACACACACACACAGGTGTAATGGGGTATAATTTAGGAGGCGTAATAGTGAGATGCGATGCTCGGCTGTAAAACAGCATGGCTAATTCCCCGGTTGTGTTATCTCTGAGAGACAGATGTTCCCACCAAAGATTATCCACACACAAAACAAAAATAACACACATACAAACTGTGTGCTTGTAGAAGGATGTCTGACCACATCCAATCCTAAAACAAAAGAAGCAGCAGGACAATTTAAAAGACCTTATTGACCAGAAAAACGATCAATGATGACGAAGACTTTTCTGAGAGTTAATTATGAGATGTAATGAGTTTCTGGGGGGGGAAATGGTCCCTGTGCCCCCCTTGCTTGTATTACCACGACCTTCATTTTGCTCTTAACTACATATGTGTAACATTGTATGATTGCATCTTTCCAACCCAGTCTCATGGCATTTCGTGTTCACCAACACGATTTTTAATCTATTGATTCGTGTTCACCAACACGATTTTCCCCTTTTTTTCGTGTTGCACAGCACGATTTTAAAAGCAATGTATTTCTACTGGTAATGTGTTTCGTGCCTGCAGCACGTCTTTTTCTCCGGTCGGGTCGTGGAAGATCGGAAGCTGTGTGGTTCATAAAAACATGTTCTTACTCAATATCAAGCCACAATTATTGCTTTTATTTTAAATCGTATAATTTCTGACTTTTGTTTCCTTTTCTCTGAGGAAAATAAATGGGGCTCAGAGCCTCAGAACACTGATCTGTATTTTTTAAATCTTTTTTTCCTTCTAATTTGTTATTCTTTTCAAAATAACACACTGTTATTTACTCACCAATAACACACAATTATCCTTGCTTTTATTTATTGGTTTAATTCCATAATCTCGGGCTTTGTTGGCGTCCTTCAGGAACTGAATTTCAAAATAAAAACCGTGGACAGCTCCAAGATCCTCACTATGG
>NW_011333930.1:66026-70705 GCF_000735185.1 Notothenia coriiceps
GAGAGACTCCTTTTATTTACCCCGAGTCTCGGAGTCTTGTGACTAGACATAAAAAATTTAGAAAAAAAGGAAGATTAAACAATAAGAAAAGTTTTATTGTGTGACAATAAATGAGTGGTTATTGTGTGTTAATAGGAACGAAAATAAATAACCAAATTAAGGTATTAGAGCCCGAAACAACCGCAGGAAGTCCTTGACTTAAAGTTTTATTTTTGGCACCTGTCGCGGCACTCGGAGTGATACCAAATCCACGCCCGGGGCTTTCTGTGATGTCGATGTATTTAGGTGGTCGATAGCAAATCCTGATTGTCAGAGCTTCACAGACGGAAACAAAAGTCAGAAATTATACGATTTAAAATAAAAGCAATAATTGTGGCTTGATATTGAGTAAGAACATGTTTTTATGAACCACACAGCTTCCGGTCTTCCACGACCCGACCGGAGAAAAAGACGTGCTGCAGGTACGAAACACATTACCAGTAGAAATACATTGCTTTTAAAATCGTGCTGTGCAACACGAAAAAAAGGGGAAAATCGTGTTGGTGAACACGAATCAATAGATTAAAAATCGTGTTGGTGAACACGAAATGCCATGAGACTGGGTTGATCTTTCACGGTTTTGAGATATCACTGTCACAAAATCTGCCCACACACACACTCTTAATTTTAAGCTATCAAATGAATTGCATATTGGATATTGACCGCTTGCCATACTGACTAGGGGGAAAACACACTTTTCTATTAAGACCACTTTGACTAACCATATCACCTTTTAATGATCACAATAAGTCCCTACAAGGGTGTGGATATTAACCCTTCGTGTCAATCAATCAGCTGCAGAGCTTTTCCCGGGTCAGGCGCACTGCATCCATTACCGAAGAAATCCATCGTATACAGGAAATGGTTTTACTGCAAAGGATAAAGGTCACTTGATTAATGGCTTCTTGCAGTGGTTGTCAGGAAACCCTTGGGTCAGATAACCGTCACTCCCATTGTGTCTTTAATTCGCAGTTTGAATGTACGGCCACTGCATAAAGAAAGACATGTAGATGAGTAGCATAACGTTCCTGTCTTTCAATCCTCAATTCAGGGGAATTGTTTTGTCCCGTTTGTCTGTCATTGATTTAGCATCATTGAATAGCTATTAAACCTCTCTTGCATTCAAACACAAGGTGTTATTAATTCAAAAACATCCAAATAGCAGCTTTGAGAGGCTGAGAGAATGTCTTGCGTGCATTGAAGCACATTTGTGTGCTTGCGCATGACTTCAAGAGGATAATTACTCAAAATGAACATGCGAATGTGTATAAACAGTAGAAACTCCTTTCTCCTCTGAATTCTGATCTCCTTCCTCCTGTTTCCGTTTAACTGGTCTCAGCTTTAAGTGTCATATTCTGATAATTTCCCCTTTAATCTCTTCAAAGGAGCACCCTGCTTAAATCTCTAATTAAGTCAACGAGACACACGTAGGCTACATTAAAACAGGATGAATAGCACATGCACACAAAGCTCGTAGCATTCGGCTGATCTCATGCATGGACATTTGACGGTTAGTGTGTGTGTGTGTGTTTGTTTATGGTAACTGAGTGTTTGTGTGTAATTCAATGATTAAATACCAATCAGGATGTTGTTATGACGACACATGCATTTTTAAACTGTTAATCCAGGATTATTCTCCTCTCCGCTCATCTCATTACTGTCGATTATTAAAAAAAACAGAGCCACACACACACACACACACATACGGGCCTGCTAATTATGGGTTGGTTTCCCTGGAGATTTAACACATTATGCTCGGGTCTCCAAAGACAGTTTGACATACAGGTAAAAAAAAGAAAGAAAAATCTGCTTAATGAATGAATTCACCTCCACTATGCAACGTAATGATTTTTTGTTTATGCATGTATTTGTCAACTCGTGGACATTTGGAACACGAAAACATCCATCATCACTGCAGAACTGTGGTTTAGCAATGTATTTATACACCAATTATTATTTCTGTGCTTTGGCCTTTCAGAGTTATTCTGGCCTCTTAGAAAGCGATTTTCAGCATGGAGCGGGAAAGAATGCAAGTAAACAGTGAGTGTCCTTTCCCCATGATTGAATGTCTGTCCTTGTGTAGAAACTGCACTCCCCTCTCTCAGCAAGTGCAAACATTCCTGCAGAGCTGAGGCTGATGTACAGGTGAGAGAATGGCCAAGGATTTTGAGATCACCCGAGGCTTTGTGTCCACTCTGGCCCACTCACTAGGGTCAGCTCAGAATAACCAGAAAGGGTTGACCGCTGTTGTTCACTCACCCCTGGAGTCATTAATCACACAGCACTGCAGATGAGCCACATGGACACACGGTACACATAAATGTAGAAACGCACATACACACCAGAGCACATTTTAATTAAAAAGCCAAATGCTAGATGACAGCATCGCTCCAGGTAGTCAGTCCTAGGCCCATACTCCTGGTGCATTATCATACATTAAACATCACAAGAGTATAAGAATATTTCTGAGCAAAGCCGGGTCAGAGAATAACCACACATCATAGCACATTAAGCTATCATTTTCTGCAGCATATATAGGCACACAGAACCATATCTGTTGTCTCTCCTGAGCTTTATTTTTTACGCTCCTTAAACACAAACACGCATTATCAGATGGTGGTATCTGAACCCCTGTATTCCCAAACAGGCCTCTCAGCTTGATGCCGGGGCTCTATCAAGAGCAGGATCTCAGATAACATTCCCATTTACCGGTTATAAAATTCTTCAAAGGGGCCGCGCAGCAGTGGGTGCCTGTGGTGTGTTGCGCTTGTTAACAGGCATGGTGCATGGACTCCGTGGTATATGTGTGTTAAAGCATGCAAATCACACACCGTCTCCCGACTAAAAAGGTATCTGGGGAGGAAATGTCAGTTTATGAAGAAAAAAAACTCACGAAAAATATATCAGGGCTTGAGACAAGCCAAAACTCTTGTGTTCAATATATTTATGCAAGGAGCATTGAAGCTAATGTTCTTGTTGATATTTCAAAATGTTATTGTTAAAACGTCATAATCTTTCTGTGTAGCTGTCCTAGTACAAAAGCCTTGCTCTCCATATAAGACTATTAAACACCTGAACTTTTGAAATAACATCCATAACATTGGCTGCAATTATTTATCGAATATATCATATTCCAATCACTTGTATATAGACTCGAATTGCATTTCACAATTGTTTATGTTTTTACTGTTTTATTGTGTTGTACTGTTGGAGGAGCCTGTGAACTAAGATGTTCATTGACATAACTACACTGTAGCTATGTACGTATGACTAATAAAAAGCCTTGAACCTTGAATTGTAAAACATAACAGACAAATAAAAGCATCAGTCTACTATTGTGCCGTTCCCTTACACTTACCGAGGGTGTTACACTGCATAACCCTGTCTGAGAATTTAAATACTGCAATGTGAAAAAAAGAGTCTTCCACCAGCCACTTTGAACAGTCAGAGAAACATGCTGCATAAGTTAATGTGAAATTCTCTCTATGTGTCTTTCCTTGTTAAATCCAATGAACAAAAAAGGGGTGAAAAACCCAAAGCAGGAGAATAAACTGAATAGCATTAAAAACTAGAAGCCTTACATAAAAAAGACAGCATTAACTGTTTGTTGGCAGACACAGTTTTATAATAAAGCCCACTTCCTGTTGAGATATTTCATTTGTCTGCAGTCTGAGAAGAAAACACTGCTACTACTGCTGCTATCGTATTAAAGAAAGATAAAGTAATTAAACTGAAGGTGTTGTGCATTTGTGTTTGTGTGCTTGTAAAAACCAATGCGTGAGTGTGTATAAGAGGTAAAGCATTCTGAGGTGTTTTGCTTTTGCTGCTGTTAAGAAGTAAAGCTCTAAAACTAATTTCTTTCATCAACATCTGTCAAGGAGATTAAGGGAAGCATTAGTCAAGTATGAGCTTATTTCACCAAACGCATTAAACAACTGACTGAAAGAGATTTAGGAGACTGCAGCTTTTAATGCCACTCTTTTTTTGTGAAACTCACTTCAAATTCCATCTCTGATAAACTGGTGTAAAAGGATAACCAGCACAAAAGGCACTTTAGAGAGTGCACTACAACATTTCACTAGAGGGAAGCAGACGGAAATGACAGGATAAAAGTAAAGGAGGCTGTGGTCAGTGTTCCATGGGTGCCTCTGCAGCATCCTCCTCCTCCTCCTCATCACTACAGGGTTCATAGTCTTCATCCAAAAAAGGATCTTCCTCCTCTCCCTCTAGCTCTCCTCCCAGATCACCGAGCAGCTGTTCCACATGCTCCGACATCGGCTGGTCATCACATCGCAGCTTAATGTACAGCTGGGGAAAATGGGGAAAGAGAAAAAAAGACAAAAAGGGATGATTCAAGTGCGTAATGGAGTGGCTAGTAGAGTGGAAAAAAACAGCACATTTTTAAGTAGAAAGTAGGTTATACAGCAAAAAATGTTGAGCGGGAACATGAAGTGAATTATACTGCAGCATTACACAAAATGAGATATGGTGAGTGAAATATTCTTGACTGAGGCTGCAGCGGCCACACAAGGACGATAACGGTCGTATCTGCTACAGTTCTCTATCAGATAGACCAGGGGTTCCCAACCTTTTCTCCCAAGAGCCCCCCCAAATGACTCCTGTTGGAAGTTGCGCTGTTT
>NW_011333930.1:70747-71074 GCF_000735185.1 Notothenia coriiceps
GGGGGGGGGGGGGAAACAGCGGTAATTAAAGTTTAAAAGTCTCAAAAATGCTACAACTACTGTCGCAAACTGGATGAATGTGAAGTATTTTGTTAAAAGCGTAATTAAGGAGCACTATTGGAGTGACTTTGATGGTTATTGGACTCAGGATTAATTAATTTGGATTCCCGCTGTATGAAAAAATTAAAGAGCGAAAAAGAATGGAAGTGGAAACAATTCACAAAGCGATTAAACTGTTTAAAACACATGCTCAAAGTAAGCCGGATTTTGCCGATGTGTTTATGTGGATTCAAAAGTCGTAAATAATCTACAAAATGGAGGAGACTG
>NW_011333930.1:73470-77184 GCF_000735185.1 Notothenia coriiceps
ATTTCGGTGCGTTTCCGTTAACGTCCTCGTGTCGCTGCAGCCCGAGGCTCTTCCGTTGTGTCACCGAAGATAACAGTACATCACTACAGCATCGGTAAGCAGCCGCTTGGAGTTGAGGGAAGTGAGCAGCCCTGAGGTTTTAAGTCTCCAAGTGCTGGTTAGAATGCCTGAAATATCCAAGAGCAGCTGCATTCTGTCAGCGGAGGCAGTCACTGCTCACAAAACGCTGGTAAACAGTTTTTGTCTTTCATTTGGCAAATCAGCACATTTGATACACCGTTCAGCTGCACAAGAAACAAAAAGACAATTTATCTTCCTCTGGCTGCTGCAACATGCAGAGAAATGTATCCTGAAGCACATATGGTTATGTGGCGTACATGTGCACGCATACACACACTATCAAAGCCGTTATCTCAGTGAAATATGCCGTGAAAGAGCGAGATAAAAAAAAAGTTCTGTTCTGAAGGCAGCCAGCAAGTTTATCTCTGTAAAATACTCTGCTTGTGTGTAATTACTGAACTCAAAGTGAAGTTGGGTGATCAAATTACTGGAGCTACCACCAAAGCATAACACTGGGTTTCTATGTGTATATAAAAAGGGCGACTGAAACAGCAATTTATGCTTTACTTTTCAGAAATACAACTAGGAAGAAAAGGAGGGAGGGAGAGAATGGCTTTAAGTGCCATGAATATTATTCCATTTAGTATTACAGAACACACACACACACACACACACACACACACACACACACACACACACACACACACACACACACACACACACACACACACACACACACACACACACCCTTGAGCTCAGGACAATAAGCAGCTGAGTGCCATCATGCCATCATTCTTACTAAAAGTGTAACGAAGCCAGGAGAGTAAAGAAGAGTGTGTGTGACTGCTTTGCCCCAGGACTGGTCTCTAAGCAACAGCAGGTCCTGACAGGAGACACACGATCCCATGGGAACTCATTTGGAGGGTAAGAATCTGTAGTGTGTGTGTATGTATTTAAGTGGATGCCATCTCCCCAGGTCTGAGCTCCAGGGAGGTAGAGCGTGACCCAGGTCCAAGACACAGGGTCTGATACCAAGGGAGAGCCAACCCTCATAGCCTCCTTTAAAACACACACACACACACACACACACAGATTTTCATTCGGCCAATGTCACTCTGAAATGCTTGGAGATGTTTATCCACAACAAGCACTCTGAATACAAGTTGGGTTTACTTTACATTTGTCCTAGCTCAATACTCAGGATTATTGCAAATTACAGTCTTAAGAGTTGGAGGGTGTCCTTTATGCGCATAAGAGAAATAGTGTCAGAAATAAAGTGAATTCGAAAACAAAGAAAACACATTGTTCTACGAATCTGAATGCTAAGTGGAAATCGTATTTCTACGTGGTGATATTTCCAACAAATCTATAGCATATTGTCTGCAGGATAGGATCTGATTATTCATTGTGATGCTTTCGGCTAGCTAAACAAACAGGAGCTATTCTTTACGCACTCCGAGCCGAACGCTGCTGAGATCAGCACCGCTGTCGCAAGAAAACACAGGCATTTCTCATTTACAGCAGCCTATGTTTCTCTTCTCACTTTCACGGCCCAGAGAGCTGCCTAGAGTGGGAGGGAAGTGTGTGTGTGTGTGTGTGTGTGTGTGTGTGTGTGTGTGTGTGTGTGTGTGTGTGTGTGTGTGTGTGTGTGTGTGTGTGTAAAATTGTATAACTCTTTCATGGTCCACTTTGCTCTACTTTCGAGTCCTAAGTCACGGCCCAAAGCACACTTGACCACCACCAGAACAACCCGAAAACGCACACACTATTTTACACTTACACACGAAGGGGTGCAAGGACACTTCTGTCCTCAGCAACAACTCGCACATTTTTTTTGTAGCCATGTTAGCTCCCTGGTTCTAGAGGTGGCAGTGTCAATCTGTCAGTCGGTCCACTGCTTTTGTTCAGACTGAAAAATCAACAACACCTTTTGGATGAATGGCCATGAAATGTTTTACAGACGTTCATGCTACCCAGAACATGAATACTTCTGACTTTGATGATCCCCTGACCCTCCTGTAGTGCAACAATAAATCTGACACACAAACATCAGCATGTAAACATTAGCATTTAGCTAAAGCTCTGCAGTGCTCAGCCTCAAAGAGCCGCAAGCATGGCGGTAGACTTTTAGTCTGGTTTATACTCACATGTGATGTGGTTTCAAAATGAAAAAGTCTGTTTCACATATTAGACAAACAGTCACTGTCAAAGAGAAACTGTTAGCATAAGGGATGAAAACATGGTCAAATGAAATTGATCTCAAAATGTTGAGTGGACCCGTTGCAGCAGCAATTTATCCTGGAGATTCTTTGCTCTTACTGTATTTCTCTACGTGGTAACTGGCATAATTCAAAACAAGGAAACCAATTTGAAACTTTAAATGCGATTGTTATCTGAGTTTACAAACACGATGTGGCATACATCAACATGGCAGCATTCACGGGGAAAACTCTTGCAGAGAAAAGCCGGGGAAGTTTGACTTTGTGATAATGACAGTAAAGGCTCCAATCCTCTGCAACAGAATTGAACAGGCCTATGGATTTTAATACAAAACCGAATGACTTTCGCTCAATCTGCAAAATGCACCGAGTGCAAGTGCTTCTGGGGCCAAATGAGGTCTCACCCTGTTTATGGACATTATATTGCAGCCTGGAAGGGCTTTAGACTTGGTTGATAGGAATAGCCATTCTTTGTGAAAAAGTAAGAAAGAAACTTTAAATGCACCATGTAACTTAAAAATCTAAATGATGCTTTCATTAATGTATGACCGTACAATTCTTTTATTTCTGTGGATGCATAATATAGTGTGTTCCAGCATAGATTATCTGTAAATGCTATCTTTTGTATAGCATGCAGCAGACAAAAGAGTAATAATAAGCACTAATGTACCCTTCATCCCTTAATTGATTCTTTACCCCTCTTTCTTTAAAGAAACCTTTCTTGCAGCTCAGAATAAAGACAGGCTGGTTATGTAGTGAAAGCCTAATCATTTCATCATTGTTCACATTCTGTCCAACACATTAAATTCCTCTTTCATTTTACCTCTCCTTTTATTTAATTTCCTAAAGCCTTCATTCTTCTGGCTTGTCTCCTGACCATTATTATTACCTTGTGCACTTTGTCTTTGACTTCCCTTCGCTCACACTGCTTGTACATTCACATTTGTATCCAAATTACCTTCTTATCAAAAAGGTAGAAGCCTTTTTATACTTTTAATATTGTGCCTCCATGTACTGTACTAACATGTGTGATATGTTGCAGAATAGTACAAAAAGCTTTACCCCCTTTCAACGTCCCTCTGTATCCTGACCTCCCTAAGTCTTTTTAAGACCAATACTGGACATCTATTCATTAGTAAAAGATATGACATAAAAAGTGTTCC
Organism: Notothenia coriiceps; assembly: GCF_000735185.1. Lineage (NCBI taxonomy): Eukaryota > Metazoa > Chordata > Actinopteri > Perciformes > Nototheniidae > Notothenia > Notothenia coriiceps. Next base: position 76,913 of record NW_011333930.1, read on the forward strand.
AATAAATGTTCCCGACTTCACTCTGTGTGAAAAAATACACATATTTCTTGACAAGGGCGTGACACTGGCTGAGATTAGACTTTCTTCAGTATGAGCAGGGCATGTTGCTGGAGTCTCAAGAGGGCTGAAACTCTCTTTCACACACACACACACACACACACACACACACACACACACACACACACACACACACACACACACACACACACACACACACACACACACACTCTCTCTCTCTCTCTCTCTCTCTCTCTCTCTCTCTCTCTCTCACT
>NW_011333931.1:0-18872 GCF_000735185.1 Notothenia coriiceps
AAAGTAAACACATTTAGTCAAATAAAGTGACAGACTAGGCCTGTGCAGTTGGTATCAGCTTTGCCCAGCATGGGCTCCTCCATCAGACCAGGTCCTCCTTGCAGAGGAAAGACCCTCAGTCCTCTCCGGGCCAAACAAACAGACAGGACGTCCATCACACGGAGGTTTCTCCCTGAAGTCTCTGCAGCTTTCTGGACACCACGCTGTCTCAATCCGTCCACACTGAATATGAGAGGGGGAAAATGAAAATAACAAAATGCTTTAGACAATAAGAAACATAAAGTTGACTTTTGAGTTGCTCAGTTTTTTTAGATTGTCAGTACTATTACTGTATAACTAATATATCAGGTTAAGAGGCACATTCAAATAAAGATTGGTCTTTAAATACATGCTGTCTTTTGAATTGTTTGTCTAAAGTCAAGGATCTAGAACTGATACTTAGTTTTAATGATACAGTCTGGTTATTATGCTGTTTGGAGGAGGCCTCACAGGTAAGAGCACTAACTAGCTACCATCACATGTACCTTAGCTTGACTTAAATGTATTAAACGTATAATTAAGTGATTTCAAAATATAAATAACTAATGTCATGCAAACATAATATTTGCTTGATTCCAGTGTTGAATTTAGCACAATTGCATACAAACGTTAAGGGATTTTAAGATTCTGAAGTATTATGCTAAAAACTCAATAACTTAGATTATTATTTATAGTTTTGCTGAATAGTTTCATGTCCGCTTACCTTAGAAACGTAAAATGCCACGGCAGTGTGGAGATGGGGAGCATGTTAGCTTAGCTTGGTAGCTTCAGCTAGCTCTGGAACTTTCAGCTCGGTGGCAGCAGGTCCCGCCTCGGCTCCGCCTCTTTGCCCTTATTTGGAGCAGGCTGGAGAAGGCGGGAGTTGAACTCTGACGTCACTGTCAAGCCGTTAGTGGCCGACAACGCCAACTAAGGGCTTCTCGGCAACTGCAGAATCCTATGGGTGACGTCAAGGACCCTACGTCCATTTATATATACAGTCTATGGGGGGAAAAGCTGCTTCTTGCATTTTGAGACAACACTACAAGTGGAAATTCTCACTGCACAAGTGGTAACAAAGGGCGACATGGCAGTGTTCTAAGTATGGTAACCAAATTGAAACGCTCTGTTACTGTGCTTAATTTAAGCAGTTACTTTTTGTAGTTTCTGATTTAACTGACACTTGTGAAAGTTAAATTAACTGTCTTAACGTGTTTTTTCCTTTTAATGTGTCAAAGAACTTTATAGAAAACAGGAGTCAGTGATCGAAGAGCTTAAGAATTGGCTAGAAATGTCTTATTTTCTCACATTTACAAAAAAACAGAAACGGTTATGATATTATAATATGATAATCTCCTTTCTACAGCAACAAGTGCGCCGATCACCCCTGATCCCTCTTTCAACACAGTGGACTTTCTGGGTATGAAGCTCTCAACAAGTGATGCTGAGACCGGACTTGCCACAACGTTTGCTCTAATTATTGTTGCAGCGTTTGGAGCTATTTGTTTATCTGTTTGCCTCTTTAAGGCACAAAAAAGGTCCCACCAAAAGCAGAACATTTCAACTATAAAAATGAAACAGAAATTCTAAACGCAAATCTGTAGAACTGTGACCTTTCTGTGCAGCATTTTCATGTATAACTTCTTTGACATTTATAAAGTTGTTGATTAAATATGTGTATTCATTGCAGGCTGTCAAAAATATAAATGTTTTTCCTGCAGCAGAATTCATTTATCTTCCACCATCTTCAATATGTTACTGCTACTCATAATTCCCTGTTCATACATTTTTGTTGTTTTGTCACATTATTGACTGCTTTACTGATCTAGGTGTACCATGCCATGTGAACCACACTTAATAAATGAATTGGGTGACAAATGTCATTACTTTCTTTCAAATGCATCAAGAAAAAAGTTAATAGACGTTCCATAAATTCTTGAACAATAAAAAAGTGTAGGAAAAATAGATATTGCACCATGTTGAAATACTGGAGTAACTTTGTACATTACTCAATAATTACATGTATTGCATTTATGTTATAAAAGTGAACTTATGGGGTTGCAGCTCTTTCATTAAAAGCTGAGGTTAAAATCAGCCTTTAGAGGTCGTCAGAGGTTCATCTGCACACTGGTTTCAGGAATCAGAACCTCTCAAATATTTGACAGTCCTTTAATGCTAACAATATTGTATTGTCCAAAAAAAACTAATCCAATTTTGCTCCCAAATTAAAAGCATGCGCACTTTGATCCTAATTTATTGTATGACTTATTCCCACTGCTTATTTAACAGATTGTTTTAATAGCATTTCAAATGTTCTATCAGTAAATATTAATTGTTCATGCACAGTAAAGTCAATCATCTGAAAGCTTAGTTCCATTGTCCAAGATAAACACGTTAAACATACGTTTTGTTATATTAACTATCACTGCAAATATAAATTTAACTACACATATGCTTTAAGTTTGAACAAACATGCAGTTGATTTTAAAACCTGATAAGTAACAGATGAGCTAAACCAGTTAAAGTTTTTCAGGCAACACAACTTCAGCCTTTCAAGTAAAGGGTTAGTAAAATAATACTACAATTTTAAACTATTCTGGTCTCAAACCTTTACTTTTGCTTAATACAAGCTGATTTTGTTTATTCAAACCCTTGTAAAAAAATAAGGTGTGTGTCAGTATACTGGGATCTTTCAGTCATCCTTGTCCCGCCTGCAACTGGTCCAGAATGCCGCAGCCAGACTCCTCACAGGTAGCCGGAAGAGGGTCCATATTACCCCCATTCTGGCCTCTCTCCACTGGCTGCCAGTACGGCTCCGAATTTACTTTAAACTAATCTTATTTTTGTATAAAGCCCTAAATGGGCAGGGCCCCTCCTATGTTGCAGACCTCCTTGTACCATATTCTAGCTCCAGGCCCCTCAGGTCGGCTAACCTGGGGCTCCTGGTTGTCCCCACGCTCCAAGCGTAAACTTGGGGGCGACCAAACCTTTTCTATTGATAAGTATAAGTTAAATAAGATATTTAAAATGGCACTGTCATATACATTTAATTAATCCATTTGATAATATGTGATCAACTTAGGCACCCCTCCCATAAAAAAACCCCCCAATTACAATACAAATATTCACAACTCATATTTGATTAATCATTCCCATCCCTAGTTGCTACCATCAAATCAGGTGATGTTACTTAAACATAAACAAAATAACAATCTTACAGGAATTGGACAGTTATGAAACCACTTGGCAAAACTTTTGTTGCAAAAATTTATTTTAAAAAAAACTAACCAAAAAGTACTATCAATACAAAAAGTATAAAAAGTACAAAAAGCATTGTTCAAAAATAACTTGAGATGACAACAAGTTGGCACTGTGGGTATGATTCAGAATACAAAATGATGGCATCTTAGAGCATCAAGGCATTGAATTCACATTGAAATGGTTACATTGTTTTACAACCCTCATTCAGGCTCCGGAACAGTGTATCCACAAATCTGCACTTCAAGCGGAATACATGAAAATGTTCTGTATTACACCAGACATATGATTCAATCTACCTGTGTAAGGAATAAGGGAATGTTTGCAGGTCGGAGACGATGAGTAAATAATAAAATAAGCCGAAGGTTCCAAAAATTGTTTTTGCTTTTGAACTCAATCGTACTAAATCCTTTCAGAATGCACCTGTCCATGGTTCAGCTTCAGGGAACTAAGACAGCAATGAATGTCATTCCTATAAAATAATAATCTGCCACAGTGACAAAAGCCTCTTCTCAATATCACAATACAAAAATAAAGAACAGTATCAAATACACGCTTTAAACAATACAGGACAATATCAAGCGTTCATGTGTTTCAAGCATTACCCAGGTTTGTTCATTCCTTTGGACAGAGGCACCCAAAGTGTGTTCCAGTTGCCATCAAAGCAACCAAGCTTGGGAATGTTGACTGGTGCATTGTCAAAATAATAAAGAGAAATAAAGAAAAAGCGACACACTTGAGAGAAACCTTTGTATGAAAAATTACTCCTTAAAAAAAAAGTCTTCATTAGCATGCCAATAGTTCCAGTACCTTGCTTTTATGAGTGGTGTCTTGTCCATTGACATTTCATTGCAGCTCACTCACTCGACATACACAAATCTTACAGTTTAAACATGTTTTTTTCCACAACAACTGGCTTGGCCATACCTACAAATAATGCCAGAAAACAGAGTTCCAGTTTAGGTCTAAGGCAAACTTGAGATGCATTCACTGTGAACTTCCAATGGGACAAACTCTTTAGAGTATGACAAATAGCTTTTAAGTCTTGTAATGAAAACATTAAAATATTCAAAATAGAATAGCTGCCCTGAGGGGGAAGTACATGGTAACCTTGACCATTCTTTCTGACGGAAGTTTGTAAGCACTTTGGATCTTCAGACAGGCGTCCCAATTATTGCTGGGGTGAGACGACCGCTCTCCTCCTTTGACTCGATGCTCGACCGTGGCTGGCCGTAACACTGGAAGGCTTGGGTTGACTTCATCCACCTCAAGCAAAAAGTCTCACTCTCACACACTTTGATTCCCTTATGTCCTCTCACTGATGGGAATTTCAGTCTAGAATGTCAGCTGGGCTGATAAAAACCTATGCACGGAGACCTGTGAACAGAGATACAGAGCCAGTGTTGGTAAAGCTTTTTGTTGTGATCAAAGCTACAGAAAAGATAGAAAAATACAAACGTATGGTTGTTTCTCTTAGGAGGAAAAGGGTTGGATGCCTTACCTTTTTCACATGTACTGCTCTGCTTCTCCTGGGCAAAGTTTAGCCTGTTCTGCTCCACTGCAGTGCCGTTGGACTCTGGGCTGCTGCTGCGTGAAGGACTGCTCTCCCCGTTCTGGTAAGCCAAGTCCAGGTGCTGCTGAGCCAGCTTCAGGTGTCTCCGCAGCCTCTCCAGCTCCCGCGATGACACCTCGTCCCCGAACGACTCACGGCCCGAGTCTCCCAGGTTGTCCCTGAAGCCCATTTTCCCCGACGGGTCCTTCTTCAGAGCCGTGTTGTAGCCGGGAGGTGCGGATGGCTGGCGGCAGATGGAGGACCTTTGGCTGGACAGAGCTGGGAGACGGGGGGTGGCGGGCCTGGGCGTGCAGAAGCAGTCTCGGACACCACTGATGCCGAGGTGGAGGATCTCCAGCAAGGTAAAGAGCAGACACAGAGCGCTGACGCCATACATGATGAGCAGGAAGATGGTTTTCTCTGTGGGGCGCGAGACGAAGCAATCCACGGTGTGCGGGCAAGGAGAGCGTGTGCATACGTAGGACGGGACCACCTCCACACCGTACAGTACGTACTGCCCGAACAGGAACGAGGCTTCAAAGATGGCACGGGACAGCAGCTGGAACACATAGACCTTCATCAGGCCGTCACGCTTGATGCGACGGCGCCCATCGTGCTTCTTGCTGGGCTTCACCGCCACTTCCTTCTCCTTATCTGGCTCAATCTCCTCCAGGATCATGGGGTCCTCCTCACCATTGTCCTCCGCTTCTTCATAGTCCCGGTTGGCACCGCGGCTTACTATTGGCATTCTCTTCCTGCTCCTCGGCAGGTAGTCGTCGTCCTCCATGCGAGCGATCTTATGCATGGCAAAGCCGAGGTACATGACAGTGGGCGTGGTGATCATAATCACCTGAAACACCCAGAAGCGAATGTGCGAGAGCGGCGCAAACGCATCGTAGCACACGTTTTCGCAACCAGGTTGCTGTGTGTTACACACAAATTTACTCTGTTCATCGTAGTAGATCGACTCGCCCCCGACAGCGGTCAGCACGATGCGAAAGACGATGAGGAGGGTGAGCCAGATTTTGCCTACAAAGGTGGAGTGGTTGGAAATCTCGTCCAACAGACGCGTAAGGAAGCTCCAACTCATTTTGGATCTGGAACAGGAAGGATCCTCTTAAACCTGTGCTGAAAAGGAGAAAATTGTGGTTAGGGCTAATTTTTTTTTACAAGTACAATCACAATTTTTTTAAATATTTATTCGTCATTAACGATAAATTACAGAAAAGTGTTCTTAAACTGGTAAGTATGTCCAAGCCACATGAACAGCGATTTACAAAATAAATGTGATTTAAACTAAACAGACATTAACACTAGAATCATGTTTGTATTTATTGAGATTACAGTTTTGCTTAGAATAAAAAAGTTGACCAGGATTCTGGAGACAAAATTAAGATCAGATATTTTTAGCCACTTAAACTGTAATTATCTTTACACTCATCACCTGCAATATTAAGCATTTTATAATTATTTGAATCAGTTCCCCCTCCCACCCCCCATTGCAGATAAAATAAGTTCTGATGCCACCTATTTTCATCTGTAGTTCTCTTGGTATAGTTTTATGTATTTCATTGGTGAATGTTTCTATACACAAGATTTGGGTATCATGTGCTAGACAAAACATTTTAAGCTTGATTGAACCCAAGTTTTGACTATGTTTTTTGCTCCATTTAGCCACGAGGTGGAGCTATTGTGTCACTGTTCAAAAATGTGAGACTCAAAACATCACTGCTATGCTTTGACATAAGGCATGCTGAGACAAACAGCTCTGAGCTGCTCTCAGATGCCGTCACAGAATTGTGCAACCACACTGCCATTAAAAGACTGAAGTAAAATCATGTAAGCAGGGGGACTGAGGCATATAAAGAAAAAATCATTATGAGCTTGAGGCAAACACGTTGGAACCAGAAGGTGTGAAATGTCTAGTCATGGTTGATTATTCCCATCTAAGATTGCCAAAACTGAGTAATGAGCTGATGGTAAAATACGAAAGGGCGAGGAGCTCCTGTGGTTTCACACCATCTGTGACCAACCTCATAACTTCTGCAAAGTAATTAACCACGACTATAAACCATCAGGCATGCACCAAGTAAGTAACAGCAGTTTGTTTTTGACTTTGAAGATTTTACCATTCTCTCAACCTAACATTCAACACCCATTTCTCTACTTTAGTTGTCTTTGACATCAACAAATGTTTGGTAGTTTCTTAGGGCAGTATACAGATCTTAAACCTTATATAACAAAACATTGCCACACAATGTTCAGGGCTATGGAAAAACAAGGAACACAACTAACCGAATAAGAGATGCAATTGTGACAACCAAACTATCAAAGAGATTACCTTTTTAAGAAAAGCACATCTTAAACTGCATCCATAACACAATGTAAAACCAAGAAACTGTAAGGTTTAAATGGCTCTGACAACCATCATATTGAAGGTTTTCTTGCCTTTCCGTGGCTTCAAAAGCAGTTACATTCAATGTTTTACCAACTGCACCACAAAATGCATCTTGAAGAAATATACAGCCCAACAAGTATAGCCTGGGTTAATATGTCACATTTAAAATCAAGCTAGTAACAAAACAAAGCCCATCCGTAGCTCTGCAATTCACAAAGACCAGTGACTATTCTGTATGTACAACAAGAAAGTGGAACAACACCAAAGTACATTGACAGTTTTGGGGGGGGGATGCATTATGAAGTGTATAGCAATCTTAACAAAGTACCATTTAAGAGCCATGTACAATGGGGTTTAGTTATACTTTTTTATTTTGTTACTTAACAAAATAAAAAGCTTATGGACCCATATGGAAGTCTGGCTACACGTTTCCTTGTCTGCCAATGAAGCCAAATCTTGGGTAACCACCACGATAAGATAAATACTTCTCCTACTTATACTTTTATCTTGCTCCTTACTCAGGCACTAAACATCAGTGTTGCCTTAAATAACACTGCAACCTATAGAAAAACATATCAAAACTATCGGTTAAATACAAGTTGTCTAAATGTTAGTGGCTTTCTCTCGTCTTGATTTGCTTATTTTGTATTGGGGTAACCCAAAAGCTACGGTAATCTGTTCTCGAGTTTGACTTTAGTAGTGATATACATGGATTAGTTTACCGACTAATAAGTAATGGTATCTGAATACATTTTAAGTGTGTAACGCTCCAAACCATGTAGATAACACAAATGAAAAGTAGTTGTTTTTAGTGATAGTAATGAATGTGAATGAGGGACTGAGAAGTAAACAGCAGCAGTGAACTTGAAATCTGTCAATATGCATTTAAGGAATGCAGAGGGGGGGAAAATAAATCAATAACTCAAGTCAAGTAAGGCAAAGAGAGCATGTACTGTCTGATAATCCCATAAACTAGCACTGACAAGCCCCTGCATATGATATATTACCTCCTAGTGCTTCATGAGAGATCTGTAATAAGAATTGTAAGTATGCAGGACTCAGGGTGCGAATGAGAGTACTGTATGGACATAACATAAAAAAATAAAGAACAACATGTTTCCTTTGGGTGGCAGCCGCACGCAGGCACTAAGAAGAATTGATGAATGGCCAGCTGTAAGAGACTCACTTTCATGATTGACTCATTGGCTTTAAATCTATGCGTTAAAGACAGTATGAGAAAGTTACTATTGTATGGATTGCATATGTGGTCCTGTTTTCACCAATAAAGTCAGCTTGCAGGGAGACTAACTCCTGCATGTTTCTCCACAAAATGTCCCAGCAAAGTTGTTTACCTGCTGCTTTTATGATGTTTGCCTGTTTACAGATCACAAAGACTTCCCTTATCATCTTACATCTGTGGCTTTCATGCACTGCTGCCTGCATTGCATGCTACTGCATCCCAGGTACACTCAAACCCACTTTCCTACATCAAGTTATCTGAAACCAGAGGCCAACACAAATGAAGCTTATGTCAAACAAAAAAAATGTGGGTACATTTTAGACCAACTTCAAATGTTAAACATGGGAAATCTAAGTCTGCAAGTAGTTTCTTAAGCTATATTCTAGCATCATATGGTCATTAAATCATGTAAAATGTTAACTACGTTGCTCCTCTGTCAGGCTACAACGGACATGTCATGTATATGATTCAGCAGCACAGTTGGGTCGTAATCTGGGTTAACGGTTACGAAATGCCTCCGGCTACTGTCAAGCTGACATCCATGCCTAAGGAAAACCACAGGCTCACATGCAGCATCTGTCAGAGAATGTGTGTCAAATCTGCATTGAAAACAATAGTATTATACTGCTAAGCTAAAGGCTGTAATGTTATATTTGCAATTTTCACAGACACCTGTTCAATAGGTTGTTGCTTGCTATTCTGCCTTAATGCCCCTGGTAGCACTGTGCTACCATTTTTGCCTACAGTGCAAACAATGTCTGTTCCAACTTGTGCCGTCAGTAAAGGAACTGAAAAAAACGTTTTTTGCACAACAGCACTGGGGGCAAATACATTAAGCTAGAATCATATTTCATTCATGGCTGACTCAAATCAAAGTGGCTACGCATGCATCTCATCCAGGCAATTTCAGAGAACTGTGGCTACTATAGCATCAGATACTTGATGCGTTTAGGCTAATGCCAATTCAGACACTCGTTAGCTAATAATGAGCAAAATGATTTCCCCCCCACAAACTAGCCTTGTTGATATACTTTGATGATAATTGATACATGCATTAGGCTACCCCCAGACATTTTGATTTCTAAATTAAACTGTCTTGTCACTTATTCGCCAAGCTGAAATTACTTATTAAGTAGACATTGGCATTTTTTCAATTTGACTGGACATTACCATATTCAACAAATGTTAAATCCAGTGTTGAACTAAGTGCTCCTTTAATGGCAACATGATAAAGTGTTTGTATTCCTAATCAGATTTGCATGTGTCTATTATATCAATTCCATGGCCATCTACTGGAGCAGCCCTAGCTTAATGTGGCACTCCAAAGAAAACAGCCTGTTTCTAAGTATGGACTAAAGTAATGCAGCAGCTTCTCCACACTGACCGAGTCCTACAGAACAGAGAGGCTTTTGTGGCTCTCACATCTGGGAGGCTAGTTATGGTTATCCCTTCCTTATCCCAAAGCCCTAAAGCTAAAGAGGCCCTGGGCTTAGGGAGGAATATGCCGAAGGAAAAGACAAGAAAATGAGTCAAACTGGGAAATTACTTTTACTGGACTGTCGTGGCAACACTAGGAACAAATCAACTAATCCGCCCTTTGTATCTTTGTTAGTCATAATTGTGTAATGTCTGGAATAAATAAAAAAAGAGACAGAAAAAAGGGTAGTCATGGAACAAATACAAAATATATATTAAAAACCACAAGACTACAATGTAAAATATGGAACTAAATAAAACCAAATGTGCACGAAGTTTAAGACAGAAATCCTCCGCGTGGCTAACGGGACAGCGTCACCGCGCGACTCCACATGCTGCTCACAAACATTTCCATGGATAATTGAGCTAACTGTTAACAGCTGCGACACATCGTTTGAAAAACTCACCATTTAGGAGTTAGAGTAGTGTTTAAGCTTAAAATGCGGCTATTTTGCCAGAATATGAGTTTGCCGGTATATTACGCATTTCAGAAGGGGGGAAACAACAAGACACGACCCATGCGCGCTATTCCATCCCCAAATCCAGGCTTCATAGTCAAGAAATAAAACAATACCCAAATGTTCAGCATACCAGCAGAATTACACCACACGTGCCGGTAATGACCATCAATACTGAGCCAAAAACGCTTCAAATTCAAATTATTCCACATAATGTGACTCGTTTTCGTGTTTTAATTAACGATATATCTGCCAGCCTGTGCGAGTGAACTTAAGTTATTGTTTAACGATACATTTGCCAACCCTGTTTGTGGTATTCCTGTTGTACACATTGGTTGTTAAAATGAATAAATAACCACAGGATCTTAATAAGAACACGTATTTGCTCGGCTCAAAAGTTAAAGATATAGCAACTTGAGCCATGGTATAATTGTTAGCTAAAACGCTACGTAATGATGTTGCCGCGTTTGCGCATTTGTTTGTGGTCTTACCTTCAGTTGTGATTTCGGCTCCTGTATTTTTCCCACCGGCTCTTTGGGGTTGCTGCTTGTCTCGAGAGCTTTTCCTTCGTTTTCTCTTTTTTGAAATAAAGCCCTCGCTCTAATATCAACCCATCCAGTTTTTATTTTCTGCGAGGAGCCCGCTTGCTTCTCCAGTTGTGTGTTGTACTGCGGGGTGAGGACAAAGACTATTCCGAAATCCCCCCCCTTTTCTCCTCCCAGTTTCAGCCGAGCACCCCACCCCCTGTCTGCGCAGAGTGGAGGAAAACGATCCACTGCCAGCATTCTTGATGCAATCCAAAGAACTTTTCCCTGGATTCAGATACTGACAAAAACTCTGAGTCACTGCCATTTGAACCAAGAAGGGTTCGATGAACAAAGATTAAAGACAAATAATTACTGAAAAATATATTAAAATGTTAGGTATTCAAAGACAATATGTTTTTTTATACTTGATGTAATAATAATAATAATACATGGGACTTATATAGCGCTTTTCTAAAAACTCAAAGAAGCTTTGACAGAGAATAAAAACAACAAAAAAACAAAGAAAAACAAAGAAAAATACAAAAACAGATAAACAAAAACAGAAAAGAGGGGGTGGGTGGTCAGTGATTGAATGCAGTGTTGAACAGGTGGGTTTTGAGAGATGAGTGTGACTCTCAAAGAAAGCAAACAATTTAATCTTTCACTCCATCAGAAAAAAAAGCTTAAGATGTGATTCATGTCATGACCTGTTATCTGCTAAATCAGCCCACATGGCTCCTAGCAGCAGGTGAAGTCAAACATGGTGTTGAGTTTGTGTGGTCTGTCGGGCAGCCGCTCTATCACCATCTAACCTTTGTTTCTGTTGGGATGTGGAACAACATACTGAGTGCCCCCCTTCCTGCTGACGCAGATGTTCGGAAGTTGTTGCCATCGTGAGGCCCCTTCCTCCGTGTCACACTTTCTTTGGCAAGGGTAGCACGTGTGTTTCCTTGACCCCGCTTAGAATCCCTTTGAAGCTACTTCCTTCATGTAAAAATGCTCATTAATAGACGACAAAATAGTGTTGATTCTATTTTAAGCCAGGATTTATGTTTTGAATTTTGAGGCGGTCTAAGCCAGCAGTGTCATAAATCACAAAGTCAGTCGCCTTTACTCAGCAAAATGTGAACTTGTGGCCAAGAAAGAAGAAGAAGGGGCATCCACCATCTGCAGTTTGGTAGCTAAACACTCAATCAAAAATTATATTTCCTTTAAGCAGTTGAATTTCAGGCTTACACTGCATTTTCCCCAGAGAAGTGACCTAAATGAGAAATGTGTGGTTCCCCCGATTAAATATTGCAGGCATCCAGTCAGCACCAGGTAGTCACTCAAATTGAATGATCACATTGTTTTGCCCAGCTCTCCTGAAATGCCAGTCTCCATTGCTGACCCACCTACAAGCAAAAAACGTAGACAAAGCAGACTCTACTTCCACACATTCCTTGTAGCGATTGGGCTCCAAAGATAGGGAAATTGTGGTATTTGTGTCATATTTGTTTTGAGCTGGCTGGGGAAAGCACATGATAACCAGCAGATATTGTTTAATATCTGCTGCAAACATGAGGTTAGTAGAGGAATGCATTGCCCTTCCCCCTTCTCAGGGAGCAACGGGGCTCTATTGTGAACCACAAGCATGCTTTTATTCATGGGGTGTAATGTGGGGTGCCCTGGTAAACCACAGTCCTAATGACAGAGGGAGATAATCTGGAGGCTCAGAGTAGCCCAGCCTTGTGGTTCCTTCAGACCATGAGCTTAAAATGTAGATATAAAGCTGAAAATCAACATGCACTTAAGAATACACATAAGGGTAAAGCGCCAGTCAGATTGTCTGTGTCTATAGGACAACGATGTTCCCATTGTTAATGTATTGCAATAGACTCTTGAACCTAAGGCTGTTTTTCACTTCCTTTATTTCGTGTTGTGGTGTAATCAATCCAATACTGTATTTATAGAACAGGACAGGCTAGGCTATGTACCAACGAAAATGGGGTAAGTGTTGTTTTCCAAAGTATTCGATGTGGGGGTTTGTTATCATCGGTTGCTAGGCTTATATGTTGCAAAAGTAGTGCATTTTGAAATAAAAGCGTCTTTAGAGGTGACACATTGCGAATGGGAGTGGTGCTATTCATGTTAGGAATCGTTTTATGACTAACGGTTCGGACCAAGCTTGCATCCAGAGTGTTGAAAGGGTTCAAATGAAACCATTATTTCCCACACTCTTAGAAAACCATTGGATTTCCTCCATCCATGCTATGTTGTCAGAACCAGAAACTAATATTTTCAGAAACACCCTCCGAAGTAGGCGAATTTGAAAGGGTTAATCGGAAAACGTCCCTTTGTGTAAATGCTGATACATGACATACAATCTAGCGTTTTCTCCAATGGCCTGTGTTTTCCCAATTGGAGACACTTAAACCTCCTATTGTTGTAGTGTTTCCATGTGGGCGTCAGAGGTTTTAAACATAAATAGCATGTCTTTATACCCTCACAACTTGTTTGCTACTCGACATTTCTCCATACTACTTTTGTGTTTCCCACCAAAAACATTTCTGTAGGCCTACTTGCAGTTCCTTTTCTAACTGACATCCTTTGCAGTGACAGCTCCACAGATAGGATGTTGCAACATTTCCATAGAGGTGAAAGGGTTTTGCTCAAGACATGCCCTCTTGTTTGTTTCTTAACCTGACCCACTGTGAATCATCCCCTTGTTTGCCTTCCTGCCAAAGGAACAAGTCGCATACACACATGCAATTTGAAGGAAAGTTCAAATTGTTGAAGGGATTTTCTTTCTCTCTATACAATCAACATCTTTGCAGAGTTTATAAAGCACTCAAGCAAACAAATGCTCAGGGACAGTCACTCCTGTTTTTGTGAGTTAACAGAAATGCTTACTGCATGCTGCTGCTGGTTTTAATCTTTTTAGCATGTATTCTTGAGGGAGTTTCCCTGCCAACACATCCAGGGAAATGCACATAGGCGTTACTCATTTTATTAAATGGCATTAGCACAAGTTCAACGTGGCAACCGTCCAACGTTACTTAAAGAAAAATGATCAGCCGTCTGTTCGTTGTGAAAGGAATTTGTTTTCTCTTACAGCCTAGCTGTTAAAACCCTCATTACTTTTTTAATTTGTCCAGTCTCTATGGCTACATTTAGCCCTTTCTTTCTTTAACCATGCATGTAAACTTTTGGACCATTTATCCAAAAGATACACATGATGACCAGGTAGTAATCTACCTGCACCTGTAGGGTTTAAGGCAATTATTCATTGGACACAGAATAATGAAGTTCAACAGAAAACCTAGCCCACATTGTTACATTTTAATTCACAGTAGGCTTCAAGAGAGAAGTAGAGTTTCCTGCCAGCAACACTAATGCTTTCCATCTGTGTGTTGTTTAGGAGTGTATCCCAAATAGTGCCTAATAAGGTTTTGCACGATTGGAACAGATCAAGCCCCAAATTCAACAGATACAGAAGGACTTGTTTTCAGGCAACTTTTGGACAACATCTCACAGAGGCCTTTATCCCAACAGAAAAAAACATTATGGATAATTTACAGGGCTTAAGTGTTCAGCCCTCCGAATGCTGAGGCGGTGTTTATCACGCCTACAGTCCCATATATATTACAGCAATAGCCAGACGTGTTAGTGGCATGCATGCCAAAGAAAGTCAATATAATTACTGTGGCCACAAATTGCTTTTGGAATGAAAAAACTTTGGAAGTCTGTTTTTTTTTTTAAAACCCTGGCACACAAAAGCATCTGTAAGTCTGATGTTTATTATGTGCATATACAGTATGCTGACTTTACCAGAGAAAGTTTACAGTGCTTAATTTTAAAGTAAGATAAAATATATAGCATCATACAGTATAAGATTAGATGATACTGCAAAAGAGAAGATGTAACAATAGGTCATTGATTAGTAAAGTGTTCTTTAGGTTGTAATCCTCTTTTCAAATAGTAGCTTTTTGGTGGGCAAACTTTTTAGTTTTCAAGAGTGGTTAACATGTTTCTTGAGTGCAGTCTCAGCATTTGTCTTCCTGGTTTACTGCTCTTCCTTGCTGGTTCACTGCTCTCTATCCCTTGCTTGGGACAGAGGGGGGCAGCGTGACTAGGCATTGGGGTGAAAAGGGGGTGGGTGGGCTTAATTTGCAAGGTCACCTTGTCTTGTATGGGGGAGGGGGGCTGATGTGACGTTCCATGCTTTTTTAGTAATATCTTTACATTAGACAGAGTCCTTCCTGTTCTCCAAAGCATGTAATCTGTAGTAGCTTTATTGCATGATGGTGTAAAAATAGGCTACACTGTCATTATGAGCACCTATATGACGGGGTACAGATGGAACAGACTGCACGTGCGCAGGACACACAAAAGAAACCTCAGTGCCTATAGGGAGGAGGGGTACAGAGTTGCCATGGAAACCAGACAGCCCAACCCCCGTAGCAGATGGCGGTGGTGAGGGTATCGGGGGCTGGGTGTAGAGATGGAGGGATTCAGAGATGATTATCTGTCCCGGGTTTCTGTCATGAAACAACAGCTTCTGTGTGTCCTCCTAACATAGCAGGGGGCTTAAGTTCGTGTTCAATTGTTTGTTAATGTAAGAGGCACGCTTTGTTCCATAGAAGTTTCTCAGATCAAATCCAGAGCACCTTGTTTATTTGCACTGGGATGAGGTATAATTTAATTAAAATCTTTATTTCGTTATTATTTGGATTAAATACACACAATTTTAAGTGACAGTCTACAGGTGTCCATCTAAATGTAGCAACAACTTTAACATAATTTCCATAAATCAGCAAAAGAAAATGCATCTGTTATTCTAGTATTCTGAACATCCTGTAGAAGAAATAAGTTAATATTTGCATTTATTGTTGATTCTCACGTAGGTAATTCTTGGGGTCTTAGTAGTCACTGTATGTTAAATATGTAGCATGAGGGTTAATCCAGATTCTCACATGGGCGATTTAAATAGCTTTGAGCTCTTGTTTCTACAGACAGTTTTCCTTAGCTTCAAGTGATAGTATAACGCACAGACGGAAAAACATTTCGGCAAGGTGCTGCAGTCACCAGTCGTCATAATTATCTTTGAACCCAACAATTTTTTTTTATATATTTCATATTTTTCCACACTTGGAAAATACTTACTCAGATGTTTTGAGATTTCTATGCAGTATTTTGCCTCTCACTTCCTGGATTGTAATAATTTTCCCAACTGGTTTGTGAAACAACACATTCCCACCAAATCAGCCTAGTATTTCTCAACAGGCATACAGGCCTAAACTGCCATCATAACTGCACTGGGCGAGATAACTTAAGCTACAACGCTTACAGTTAGCCTTACTTGACTTTGAAATTAGCTTAGCAAGGAAATGGTTAGCATAGCTGCCACAGCTAACCAGGTTTGTCCACCCCCTTGCTCCTCTTTACTCTAGTTTTTCTGTCTGTTCTTTAGTTGTCAGTCTATTCCATACATGTCCAAAAATGAACCTTGTTTAAAATAAATAAAGGCAGCCTTTAAAGGCCGCTACACGCCAAATTGATACCAAAGAACACGTCCCGACGGACCCGACTGTTGTGTCGCCTCACGTCTCCTGCGTCTTGGCCAAACAGTCGCACTGGAACACACCGCAAAGACTTCAGCCAACGGCCAAGTAGCACGTATGCATTGCGCATGCGTGAGTCGCAATAACTCTCCTTATCAGCAGACGGCGGTAGTGTGTATTCGTCATTCAAAAGAGGTAACAAATAGCTACATGCTACAGCTCGAGCCAAGCAGCATAGGGATGAACTATGCCAGCGTTTCTCAAAGTGTGGGGCCGGGGCGCAGAGATGTGCTAGGTGGGTCGCAAAATTAAATTGTTTTATTTATTTTTATTTTTTATCACTGGTGGAATATCAAAACAACGGCCCGGGGTGCAAAACGCATCAATGAAAGCGACCCTCTACCACACAAAACAACACCTGTAAATAACCCAATTTGTGTTCTTTGAAATTAAAAAGGATATTGCATTGTGTTTGTTACTTTTGTTGCAGTTGTATGTAAGTGTCATTTGGCATGCTTTTATTTTGAAGGCGAGTTTACGCCGTTGACAGGAAGTTGTTGTTGCTTTGGAAACAAGAAACGTTTCACAGCGGGCGGACTTGTCATAAAGTCCCCGATAATAAAGCCCACCCATTTAGAGGGAAGATATGATTGGTCAATTGTACTGTCATTTGACATTACTCTCTCGTTCAGTTACTACTACAGCGGGCCCTCTGTGAATTCATAGCTGGACGTCCAACAGCTCCTGTCTTCACCTCGCAGAGACAAGCTTCTTCATTTAACCCTTCACATTCAAACAGAAACTGAATAGGCAGATTCAAAGGATTTATTTCTTTGGAAATCTTATTTTAAATACAATTTAATAAAGCTATTTTTGGTAAAACTAATGACAAATATTACTAAAAAAAAAAATTAAAAAAAAGAACTCTCCTTACCAGCAGGCGGCGGTAGTGTGAATTCGTCATTCAAAAGAAGCAACAACCGGAAGACAGACTGCGTGACACACCGAGAGAAGAAGAACAGACATAAACAAATAACAAATAGCGTGTGTGTTCCATTTTCACTCTACAGCTAAAAGCTCATGGGGCTTTCCCGAACCTGTGTAATGCAATTTAATGTGTCGAGAGCTGGAGTTAAATTAAATCTCAGATTTGCCTTCTTAATCGTTTGTTTGGGTCCCTCACTTCCGTTTTGCTTCTCATGCACTGATTCTCTAAGCTGAACAGCCAATCAGAGTGATTTCTTTAGCCGACGGGCTTTTACAGACAGCCGGCGGCGGAAGGTGTCGGCACGGCCGAAAACACACAACGGGGCGGGACACACCAATCTGAGTAGGGCAACAGGACGCTCATCGGCGGCCAGACATCTATCGACGGCCAAAATCGGCTTGGATAAGGACCTATAGATGTACTTACCTAAAGTTCCATTTGAATGTGTTAGCTAGAAAGCTACATTCCAAAACTAATCTAATCTGTATGCCCTGTTTCTGTTTTAATTGGCCTCTAAAAAAAACACGATATCAATCAATCAATGTTTATTTATATAGCCCAATATCACAAATGTTGCATTTGTCTCAGTGGACTTCACAGTTTGTACAGAATATCAGTATGACAATATGACACCCTCTGTCCTTAGACCCTCACATCGTACAAGGAAAAACTTCCCGGAGAAAACCCCACAGTTTAAAGGGAAAAATGGGAGAAACCTCAGGGAGAGCAACAGAGGAGGGATCCCTCTCCCAGGACGGACAGACGTGCAATAGATGCCGTGTGTAAATTGAAAAGATAATACATTTGCAACATAGGTAGTCCAAATGTTTGGAAATGCATGTGTGTATAATAGGAGGATGAATCCACGAGGATATCCATCCAGGACTTATGATCCAGGACCACAGCCACGACTCAAGATCCAGGACTCGCGATCCATGACACAGGACCGCAGGATCATCCATGACTCCGGATCCCGGCGTATATAGACACCAAAAAGAAAGACATTTTGGGAAGCTGGGTTAATCGGAACATGAGAGTACACAGGTATAGAAAGAGAGAAGGAAGAAGTAAGATGTCCCCCGACAAACTAAGCCTATATCAGCAAAACTAGGGGCTGAATCTAATCAGCCCTAACTATAAGCTTTATCAAAAAGGAAGGTCTTAAGCGCACTCTTAAAAACGGATAGGGTGTCTGCCGTCCGAACACAAACTGGAAGCTGATTCCACAAAAGTGGAGCTTGATAAGAAAAGGCTCTGGCTCCCATTGTACTTTTAGAGACTCTAGGAACAACCAACAACCCTGCATTCTTGGAACGCAACGCCCTAGTAGGACAATAGGGTATAATGAGTTCTTTAAGGTAAGATGGCGCCTGCCCATTAAGGGCTTTGTAGGCGAGAAGAAGAATTTTAAATC
>NW_011333932.1:0-16453 GCF_000735185.1 Notothenia coriiceps
ATTTTACATAAAATATGTATCTTTTGTCAGATAAGATAAGATAGTACTTTATTGATCCCAATTTGGGAAATGTTTGTGTTGCAGCAGCATAAAAAGACATGGCATTGAACAATAAAATTAAAAGAGAAGAAATAAACAAGAAAGTAGAAAATATACATGTTGAATTTACAAATTAACAATAACAAGATATAAAGCAAGGTATTATGTATACATAAGTATGTGACAGATGGAATATTAAATATTAATCTGAATATATCAATGTAAAATGTACAGTGTGATTTTATTCCAATTTATGTGAATAAGGGAAAGAATACACATAATCAGAGCGGTCTAACTATATGTAATCCATTGTATTCTTGTTAAACTGTGCTGTATTGAAACCAGTTGTTTTTTGTGTCCCTGCAGGAGTGTACAAGGCTGCGGAGGCCCGGCTGCTGCTGCTGATGTACCAGGTGAACCACGCCAACCAGGGGAACCAGCTCAAAGACTCAGCCGTCTCTCCAGCTAAAATCATCGACGACTCCTGGACCATGGATGGATTTGTAAGTCTCAGAGGAAACAAAGCAATCCACTTAATTAGATTCAGTTGAGCTAGATTAATTTAGAGGGGTTAAAACAAAATGTCAAATGAGAAATGCTTCTTATTGTAGTTAATCAAAAACACAAGACAAGCCGTTTGAGTGTAACAACGCCCTTTTGTAAAGGCATTTAACTGAAGTGCTTTGAATTTTATTAGGCATGTTCTGCCCACTCAGTGACATTTCAGTGCTTCATACTTGTCAATTCAAGCACAGTTAATGGTATTTGTCAAACTATATATCGAATACATATATGAATAAACGTTCAGAAATATGTGAACGTGAACTTACATTTCCTCCTCATATTACTAGAAAGCAGTGGTTCTGAACCAGTTGTGCTTGAGGAAGTTTATGGGGTCCCCAGAAAGTGAGGAATGACTTACTTTAACCATTGTGTAATATAGAAGTGAGCCTTATGTGTGGCACAAGAGTAACTTTGCTGACCATAGGTTTCAATTCCTTCAGGGTCATTTTCTCATCTCTTGTTCAAAAGTACAGATTCCTGGTCTTATTCATGTCAACACTCACATTTTTCTGATGGAAGTCCCTAGAAAATAATCTTAACAAAAAAGTCAATTTCAAGTGTCCTTGACACAAAAAAGGTTGAGGAGCACTATTTGTGTTGTAATCGTTTTTTCTGTCGCTCCTCTCTTCCCCTCAGGTTTCAGCAGAGCCGGATGGTTCCAGTTACGTATTCCAGGGTTTCATTCAGGGAAAAGACTACGGACAGTTTGGACTCCAAAGACTGGGTAATTCTCTGAGCTTCACAGAATCAATGTGTTTCTTATAAATCAATGTGGTCTATAAATGGTAATTGTAGAAACTCTGATGAACTCCTTGCAAGAACCTCACTAATGGAGAAAGTGATCAGGGAGTTTCTCTGCTGGCGACACAGACCTTATAGCTCACGCCAAGTCAGCCTCAATTAACCTTTACCTCCATTAACCTGTGTCCAAAGATCACTACCTTCTTCATCAAATACAGTTGAGAGCAGTCACTTAAAGAGCCTGTGACACGAACCCAACAACTGTTGTGCAATGAAATAGTGGGCTACTAGTAATCTCGAACCGTCAGTTTAAAAAAGAAAAAGCGATACCGTTCCGATAAATATCAATAATTTCGAACATCGCGGGAAAATTCCTTCGACTCATTTTGAGGTTTTGGGGGAAGCCGGAAGTGACGTCAATGCGGGAACGCTTCACTGTGCGGCGAGAGAGCCAAACACGGACAAAGTGTGTGGTCATGCGTAGAAATGGTGAATTACTGAGTTTAGGCATGTTAATAACGTTTTAATGAAGTTGACTACAGTATATTCATATTTTTCAGTGCTTTCATGTCAATTTGGCGAACATAAACATAAATGATCGTGGTGAAGATGATGATTAAATTAGGATTAAAAATCGGTAGTGAGAGCTGCTGAATTTCCTCCCGTCGGATGTGATATAAAAACAAAACGATTATTTTTGTATAAACTCAAGTGGATGAAACTACATTTATTAGTGCTTTCGTGTCAATTCGGCGAACATATGATACATTAAATGATCGAGAGGATGATGATTTAAAAATCGTTTGTTTGAGCCGGTCTGCATTTCCTGATGAAAACAAACCGAACGGTGCAGCTGGAGCGCTTGGCCCGCAATGACGTCACACATAATTTGGCGAGATTTGAAGAATCCCCGAGAAGATCCAGAATATGGTCAACATTGAAGGGCAGATTAATGGTTATCAAAGTACAAATATCCTTAATCAGTTCAGTAACGGTTTTAAAGGGGACAATATTTACTCAAATTGATGGGTTTGGATGATGGGGGAAACTCGTGTCACAGGCTCTTTAAGTTCCCTATGAAGAGCCAACCTTCAATTTGGAAAATTCCCAGTTTATTCCCATAAATTCCCGTTAATTCCCATGGAAAGTTTCCATCTTTGAAAATTCCCGGAATTGTGCAACCCTAACCGTGTAGTGGTTTTGAGTGTAGGTTTGTTTCCCTAGCTACGGTTTCCTGCCTCAGTCAAAAATGATATACATCAACAATAGGAACTGAAAAAAATCTGGATCATCAGCAGTTGTGAATCTGCTTTTATGTAATAAGGCAAAAATGACCTTAAAAAGGTCACTACTCTTCTGCTGGAAGATACATCCGCCCTCCACCACAATTAACACTGGCCCTGAACAAGAATAAGCGGGTAAAATGAATGATGGATTAATGATGAGGGTATCTATACAGCTCTATCCAACACAATGCTAATGCTCTGACAGCATGTCCTGTAAATGGGGAATTCACCAGTGAATTTGAAGAGGCAATATTATTCTTTTAGGGGTTTACCTTTAGTTGTATAGGTTTTTGTGCATGTAAATGCTATTCATTACATCAACAAATGTTTTCCTTGTTGTGACGCACTTAACATTAGAGTTCAGCAGGGCTGTATTGTTGTCATCAGCAAGGAATTCTGCCCATCTGACCAGTGAGTCTATGTCACACATTACCGCGCACAATGGAGAGCTGTGGAAGGCGAGTCAGTCGCTGTCATACACTTAAACATCGACAGACACCCACACAAAGGTAACTTTTGTTTATCCAAAACAAAGGAGGCTTAAGAAATCATGTGTGGAACTACATTAATATTACGTCCCCTCAGTCTGTAATCCAACAATGAGAGCTTTCAAAGCCATCTGGGGGCCGCAACCATGATGAATTAACTTTGTAGTGGTCACTCATTAACCACCAGAGAAGTTAGACTTACTTTAAAAATGAACATTTTGAGCAATAATCTGAAACTAAACAGTGCTATACACTTGAGGAAATTGACTTCACTTACCCTGTTTTTATCCAGTGTGTAAAAAAATAATCAGTATTCTATTTAAGCATTCCAATACTCAAATTACGAGTGGGAAATGGAGAAGTAAGCCGTTCTTGTCACAAGACACCACAGCTGTTGACACAACTGCTGCAGGTCCGGTTTGACTGCTGGCCCTGCCCAATGTCAATCAAAACACCTACTTGAATCACACCTCAGGAACCACAATACTGACATCCAATAGGCGCGTTCACACCGCAGTACTTTTCCCACAAAGGTTCATGAGAACTTAGTTCATGAGAACTCTTTAGTTCTCATGAACTAAGTACAGATCGCGTTCACACCGGAATAAGTCCTTGAGGGAGGATTAGGCAAATGAAGCCGCTGATGTCACTTCTTCTTCTGCTGCTGCTGCTTTGGGTTTACTGGCAGGTCGCAAATAACTTCACGGCGTATACTGCCACCCGAAGTCACCGGCCGGAAGTCCCCGGAGTTGGGACTCCCAGCAGCTTCTACTGAAGCCTTCTGAGCAAATCGCCAGAACGCCGAAACCTCCTCATCTCCATCACTCCCATGTCTTCTTTTGTGTTGCCATAAGTTAGTCTCTTTGCGTTTCTGCGCTGGGCTAATGCTAATAATGCTAATGCGAGGATAATAAAATGGCAGCTTCTCAACACTTTTTGGGAGTTTTACGGGGCGTGGTTTGCATTCCGCCCAGCCAATCAGACAAAGGAACCTTTTTCTCCCATGAAAGTACCTGCTCTCTAGCAGGAACGGACAAAGGTTCTGATGAACTAATTTTTTTTCAGGCTCTTTTTGGTGTGAACGCGACATTTCGGAATTATATCGGAACTAAAGTGGGCTAATGACACCATGGAATTAAAAAATGGCTTTTCAGTCAATGATATTCAGTGTCACAATCGCAGAATTCAGTGTCACAATCACAAACATGTTTCTTCACCACAGAAATACAAGCTATGCTTTTTAAAAGTTAATTTAGATGAAACAGCTGCAGATGATAAATTAATGGCCGGGAGGGTATATACCAACTTAGCATTGCTTATATAATGTAAAATCACCCCTGTAACCACACTGCACCTCCTGGTCTGTTATGTGACTATGGATGAAAATACATTATTTTTATTATATCAAAGCTGAGAGGCTAAATTAACCTGTCAATCAACAGCCATCGGACTATGAGGTAGTTTGTTAATAGCCTAACGTTAGCTTTTTACTTCTGGCGATTGCATTTACTCCTAAGAAAAAACTGTGTTAATATGTAGAGATTGTCCTGCAAAACAAAACTTGCAAGTACCATAAATGTGAGTTTGCGAAAGGACTTATTTTTCTCTAAAGTCCAATAGCTTTCGATACTGATATCAAGCCTAGAAAATGATGTCATCACTGCACCACTTCATAGGCAGAGCTGCTAAGCAGCTACTAAACTATATAAACACACCCACTATATGATAGACACTATATGCCACTTGTTTAGTTTTTGTACTTGGAGATCAAGGAAACTAGTCTTTAATTCTCAGCTATTGTTGACCCAGCCCATTGTTGACTCAGTGTGGGGCTGGGTTTGAGCCTCAACTACTGCAGTGATAAGGTATGGCCTCTACTGTAAATCAGAATTTGTCCAAAACAAATTCATAAACAACTTTCTTTCAGCATAAAATAGATTAGAGTTGCTGAGGGTCTGATGACCAAAGACGCCATCTGTGACGCCCGTCTTATCTGTCCGAGCCGTTCTGGCGCCAGGTCTCTATAGAAGACATAACTTTTTTTGTCTTGTTGATAGCATGTGTTTTTTCCTCTTTGGGTGTGTTTAAGTAGCAGAGCAAGTTGAGAGAAGCTTCAGATTTTGCAAGGTCAGAAACTTTTGGAATTTTTCACTTTTCTGGCAACAGTTATTCTGTTTTATCATTGCGTTTTCTTAAAGGACCATAGTTTGTTCAACAAAAATGGTACCAATCGAGCCATTTTCTAATCTTATCCCTCCTTTCCACATGTTTGTGTGGGCATGTCCTTCCCAAAGCAGCTGATGGCATGCAATCCAAGCAGGTGTCAGACTTGCAATAATAAGCTTAGAATAATATTAGGATTACAGTAAATCTAGTCTACAGCTTTAAAATCACCTTTCCACAAATGGACAGACTAAAGTTATAGATCACAGTCAGAGCATCCTTTAGTTTAAGTAGAGCTGAATTAAGGTCAGTGGGTAACACAAGCCAAACAGAAAACAAAACGTATTAAGTATAATAAACGTGTGTTTGCCACAGAGCTTATTTTCTGCAACATTTTGAGAAACAATGGCGAAATCCCATTGGTTTTTGTCGAGGGACCCCTTGTGATGCTAACTTCCAGGTCGGCCTACAAAAATACTTCATCACTTTAAACGTCGAAAAATGATTTATTTAATGTAATTTAAGAAGTCACCAATCAAACATTTGATACGTCATTTTCAACACCCACCTCAAAGCCATATTATCACGTGTCGACTTGGATTACCTGTCAGTGAACGATATTTCATTAAAAGGGGAAACTTTGCCGTTTATATATTAGTATTCAGAACAGTGGATTCCCTATCCCCTTTCCCAGAAAGGAACTCTTTAGACTGGTGAATGCTGAGAGGAGTTTGTTGAGGGGGCAGAGAAAAACACACTAATTTATGGCAGCTGAAAGATGACGTCAGTGTGGAGGCCACATGCAGAGAACCCACTGCCCTACTGTACAGAGAGGAAGAGACAGAGAAAGACACAGAGAGAGACTGGGACATGTTGATACCATGTGGTGTAATGCAAAAGATCATGCCTAGTCAAGTCATAAGAAAGTCATCTTTGAAGCAGATGGTAAATTAAAAAAAACACTCTTTTTACAAGCTTTCGAACTGTCATTCCTTACCTTCCTTAAAAAGAGATCATATTTAACATTTCTGCTCTCAAATATCTTGTTTTTTTAAATGGCTTAGGTTATGTAGGTTGTTGAATTATGTACTTGAAAAAGTTCCAAAACCGGAGTTCAGTACAGTTATAAAAGGAAAAGATGCAAAGCAAATGGTAGCCTTTAGCTTGCAGATAATCCATGCTATGGCTACCGAAATGCATTAGAGAAACTTGAATGTTTTCACGTGAAACCGCTTTATTCTGTTTTTATTCCGGTTTGAATGACCTGTTCTGTTTATTTAAGAGGATGAGAACACAGCCGATAATTCAGCTACCTGTTACAACCTCCTGAAGAATAAAAGGATTCAAATCAGGAGAAGCTGGCTGCAATGACAAACTCCCGTGACCCCACTCTTACATGTTGCCACCAAACGCTAGTCCGGCAGTGGCTCAGTCAGTAGATCTACGGCTCACACTCCAAGTCCCCGTACAGACCTATGGAGTGTGGTCTGCTACTTAGAGAGGTCCCAGTTCACCTCCTGCCCTGCCGTGGTGCACCGGACACCGGACAACCCCCTTCCCCCCCCACTCCCATTGATCCCCGGGCGCTGTGCAATAGCTGCCCACTGCTCCTAGTACTAGGATGGGTTAAATGCAGAGGTTACATTTCACTGTGTGTGCGCTCTGCATGTGTGACCTTTAAAGAGGGTTTCATCCCTCCGATTCTATCTATTGGCAGAAATGTTATATTGTGTATTTGACTGCCGTTTAACTTTGTTGTCTTATTGAATCCACTACTTTAGTGCTCAACAAAAAAGTACACCTTTGGTCATATTCAGCATTCACTACAGATAATATTCCCTTTCCCTTCTTCTCCCGAAGTAAATTAAAGAAGGGAAAAAGTACTTTATCCACTATGAGCTTTGAGTGCTATGCCAATAACACCGAGACCTAGCAAACAAATTAAGAGATAACTTAGAAAAGAATTGAGGAGCCAGAGCAGATGGCGATTGACTCATGGTGACTCACTGTTTGATAAGAGTTAACTGAAATAGCCCAATAAATAAGAGGGAGTGCCATTCTGTCAAATTCAAAACACCCACACATGCATTTAGCTAACTACCCTGTTCAAGTCACAGAGTACAACATCCATTGTGATTATGTCAGCACTGCATTAGTTAGCTATACACACAAGACAGCGACATTGAGTAAATCTTTTCAATTTGTATAATTATAAACAGCTGACTTGAAGAGTAACAGAAGGCCTAGCAGAATGAGCAGGATTTGGGGCACAGCGGGGGCCTATGGTGAGTGTCACCAGTTGGCAACCTCCATGTCAACATGGCTGTGACCACACACACACACACACACACACACACACACACACACACACACACACACACACACACACACACACACACACACACACACACACACACACACACACACACACACACACACACACACACACACACACACTACACACACACTACACACTACGACACACACTACACTACACACACACACTACACACACACACACACACACACACACACACACACACACACACACACACACACACACGGCTGGGCCAAAACTTCCTGAGCAACGACCCGTTTGGCTGAGCTATCTCTCTGGAGGGTTATTTTTATATGGGGACATACTGATTCATTGGCAGGACATCAGTATTGGCCACTGTCTGCCCTATTTAAAGTAATTGGATAATTGGCGAAAAAAGGTGATGTTCTGATGGTAGAGGAAGTTTATCTGTTTTGCCTGGCTATGTGACTTAGTCCTGTTGGTACTTCAATTGTACTTGTTTAGAAGGTAATTGTATGACAGACTACAGAGGGTCTTGTAAAAGTCATTCTTCACGAAAATATTCTTTCTCTCGTGAAAGAATGTTTCATAAATGTGTTTGATTATATTCTGTTGTGCTTTATCAAAGTTATTGTGATGAAGGGCTCAAGGAGAACATAATATTTGTTATAATGAAGAAGTATTTGTTTCCCTAGTACAAAAGAAGAATAAAACCCAGGTAAATAAAACTGAAAAACATGGCTTCTATGTCTGCATAAATACGAGTAACCCACAATATGGTAACTACCAGTATGCTGGAACAATTGGAAATGGAAATGAAAATTATTACCATGTTTTCTAGGATTGCACTGTCTGTTATCAAATATTACAGAGAGATACATCATGCCATACAACAAGGATTTTCAGAGTGTGAGACTGTGGGCCTCCCATTAGACCAAGCTAGGAACATGTATTGTTGTTGTTAAAGGCATCAAGGGAGTCTTTCTAAGGTGTGATAATGATTCAGGGCAACAGCTCCTAAAAATGTCTGTACACAGCGCCTTGCTGCAAGTGGTACAAATGCTAGGAGACATTGATACTTCATAATACACAAGAAACTAATCTCTTCTGCTTGAAACCCAATGA
Organism: Notothenia coriiceps; assembly: GCF_000735185.1. Lineage (NCBI taxonomy): Eukaryota > Metazoa > Chordata > Actinopteri > Perciformes > Nototheniidae > Notothenia > Notothenia coriiceps. Next base: position 8,705 of record NW_011333932.1, read on the forward strand.
AAAAAATCTTATACACTGCTTATTCAGCAGCAAGGCTTCCAGTACAGAACTGAGTGACCACAATATTCCCAGCCAGACATATGAAAGTGTACTCGCAGCTGAAGCTCTTCTTCTTCTTGAGCCAGTGGTAAAAAGAACTGCGGGGAACTCACGTCAGCAGACTGTCGGCCTGAAAGACGTACAATGCACCGATAGATTACAGATTTCTTTTGCCGACTGCCTTTGAAAACCCGGTGGGTTTTCGAGCCGAAAAGGCGTTGGCCCGGCTGAAAAGACCCGACGGTACGGGACACACCAATCTGTGTAGGGCGTGTCGACGCTCATCATCGGCCTGACTCCCACCGACGCCGATATTCGGCCTGGTGTGTCCGTGCCTTTAGCCCCGTTAGCCCGTTTCGCTAGGTGTTGATTTAGACTCTTGGTGTTGGACTTCTGTTCCGTGTAGGTAAAATGGTTAATATCGTCTGTTAGCTGAGTTTCTTCCCGTTAAGTGGGTATGCATCATTAATAGGTTGTTAAATGTTAAGAAGCCTTGAAACGCTGTTACTTGCAAGATGTTGCGTCTGCCCCCCTGGAGTCTCACAATAATAAGAGCGCTGTTAGGAGCGGTGACGAGTGGCATTCACAATGGCCAACCAGAGTGGTACTCAAACCGGATACGTCACACGGGAGGAGGGTTCCCAACCAACCAGAATTGTTTAAACCAAGGCAGTAATTCATATACCGATAGCAGCACCGTTTGGCCAGCGGCTTAACGGTATACCGATATCGTCCAATCGGCTACCGGTACTGACTTAGTACCGGTTCTTGATACCCATCCCTACTCCAGTGGTAACTCAATTGACATTGACAATAAATGCACATAACTTTAGTCTTGTCGAGAGAACCATCTGGTAGGGATTTGAAGCTGCATTTGCCATGCAAAAGTCCCTTTTGCATATTTGAGGCTTGTTTCTGCTTGTCATTAACATTACTGCTCCTTTGCTTCCCTGATTTGCAAAACTACAGTGCAGGCCAAAAGTCATAATCAAAGATCATGCACGTGTTAATCACCTTTAAAAAAAAACATTGCTGTTAAAAAGAATTGGCCTTAACTCAATATTATAGCATTAACTTTGAAAGCCCATATAGTTACACAATATTATATGAGAGTAAGTGAGTACTTTTGAAACAAACGACTTGAAAGGAAGTGTGAAACTTAAACTGAAAAAGCTGCCGTTGTTTTTATCTTCACTTAGGAACCTATCAAATTAACGACCAAATGCATGACTGTTATTACAATCACAGTTCAAAATACAATCTAAGAGACAAACACAAAACAATGACACCAAACACACAATTCTTTCCGAATTCGCAATTTCTTTTTTCTATTTCCGTTTCCAATATGACCAACACTCACCCGGTCTGCAAACCTAACAGCATGGAGCAGTAACGGCGTGTATTCATCATGTGGAAGAGGAACATCAGTGTTCCGCAACAAAAATGGCAGTGCAGTAACAACATCACCAGCAAAGCCAGTAAGTGAGTCATCAGTATGGAAGGCAAAGCCTGTGTATGTGGCCTGTTGTTTCAGTACTGACTGGGAATAAAAGGACAGTGGCCACTTGAGTTCACATCACATGACGGGGGCACTACAGAAATGCTATGAACTATGGGCTTAAAAGGGAAGTGCACATGGGAAATTCCTTCCCAAAACAAAAACATGATAGTACATCACACCATGTAAATAATTGTCACTGTGTGAAACCAAACTCCTTCACAGCTCTAAAGAATGATTTGTGCCACTGAAACAGCATTGCAAGTGCAGGAATACTTTCAGTTTCTCCTAGGAACACACAATACAATAAGTATGGGGACCAGAAATGAATAGCCGGTAACATAAAATTAATATAGTTACGTAGAACAAAAACTATGTAAAGTAAAGTCCATAAATAATTGGCCATACAAATCCAATTGCTTTTATCGACTTACCAAGTATTGCATCTACTAGGGCTATACAATTAATATAAATTGTATCAAAATTATTATGTGGACTAGCGCAAAGCTCAAATCGCACTAAGCGCAATATTTGTCAAAATATGTGAAAATATCTCAATTATATATTATAGTGGTAAAGTCCCAGGCACACGAAAAGTATTTCTTTTTTAATATTTATATATTGTTTTATATATTAATAATATATGTGAGCTTAGTGCGATTTGCACTAGTCCATATAATAATTTTAATATAAATATATATGGATAAATATATATAAATAATATTTTTTGGATAAATATATTAAATACATCGTAACAGAGTAGCATCTGTATATTCTGATACAATAGGTGCAGTATGCACCTTTAAGTTGCTATGTGAATCGCCCAACAAACAGAGAAGAAGAAAAACAAAAAACACAGCATGCACTTCTAATTCACCCGCTGATAATGATTATATATTGATTATCCGATCAGCAATGGCAAGCAGGTTATTATCAAATTGACATCAACTGAAAAAATCAAAATATATTCCTTGTTTCTCCTTAAATTACTCGACTTAATGTACAGTATATCATCCTATGGTAGATGCCAAATACCTTATTGTGGAACCGTCAAACGGTGGTATCTTTCATATTAGTTTGAAAAGGTGTTACCACTAACATTTAGAAGATGAATAGAAAACAATTAACCATGCCCAGACGCCCCTCTCACATAGATTTTAAAAAGGTCACCATTTAGTTCCTGTATTGATAGTCAACACATTCAGTCCAAACTGAAATGTGATGTTGATTTGTCCTCGACGGTGAAATAAAGGGCCTGCCTAGTGCCATTTATTGGTTGACCTTATTTAACTCAAGACTTCATTGATAAATGGACAGTGATGGATTGTGGCATATAAACATAGTACTCGGTTGATGGTCCAAACATGCAGCCCTTCTATTGCTATGTTAATGCAGGTTTACATCACAATTTAAAAAAAAAAATGCACTTCTTTCCCCACCACCTAAATCGTATCTGTCCAAAACGTATAGTTTTGAAATCGATTAGATTTTCTAGTGAGGGAAGTGGGAAAGTCTTCTATTTCCTACTGATCATCATCATTATTATTATACCTCATCATGAGGTGCCATGAGGTCCTCATGGCAAGTGTCCCAAACGTTACGTAGGCTGTATCCAGGGCAGCACATCATTATTTCAGAAATTCAGACGAAACACACTGGCAAAACTGAAGTCGGCTGACAAAAGGAAGCGATGCCCAAACTGCAAAGTCCCGAGAGATGAAGAGCAAAGCCTACGTACAGACAAAAAGCCTACGTGATGTGACTGAATCAAAAGACCTCTCAGTGCAACTCAAGATATTTCACTGGCGATTGTGTTTCTTCGAAAATAGCTTGTGTACAGCTGAAATTACGGAAACCTGCCACCTGCGCATAGTAAAACCTTGTTTTGTATGCAAACCTGTCGAACAACGTACTCCTTTATCATTAAGCATGATTAACTTAAGATATACTGGTCAAATATGCACACAAACATAATACTCATATGGGAAAAACTTTAAAATGTCGCGAGAGTTTATTAGGTTACTACACGATAAAAGGTCGACATAACTGTATCATTTTTAATAAATGTACAACATTGTTGCTAGATATTGAGAAATATTTAAAGTATATTTCACTCAGTACGGTTAAATGCAGTCTTACCGGATGTGTGCTTGCTGTCCCACGCGCTGATGCGGTTGTGCCAATCCACCGTTGTCTCCTCGTCCTCTGAAGCACGCGCCCCTTTTTATCAGGCTCCATTTGTGCCATTCGCGCTCGTTCCCCTTCCCTACTCCGTAAGCGCATCGATTGGCTTTGACACCGACGACGCAAATCCTCCCGTTTACCAATGGCAGGCGGTGCCCTCCCCCTCCCTGCCTTCCCACTACTGCTGCCGGACTGGGGCGTCCATTTGGTTCCCCGCCAGAGAGCACTGACTGAATGTATGGATGTATATGTGCCTCACCAGCCTTAATGGGGCTTCTTTCCTCCGGCACTCTGTCTATTATTGACTACCTGATATGTTTTAGTTGATTGTCTCTTTACAGTATAGCTCTGACGTGTACAGGGCTGGCACTATCATTTTGGTGCACCTAGACCAGATTCTGTTTGTGGCCCATAAACATTGTGACATCATCATGTCATCCAATACAAAAAACGTGTATGTTTTATCATTGTGCAATTCAACTTAAAAAGTTCAAATGTGCATAATGAGAAAACATGCAATGCAATGGATAAAAGCATATTTACATTGTAACGTAAGATGAGCTGAAAGAACCACCACAGCCCACTGGTTGTAAAATAACCAAAACAATTATTTAACTTTATTTGAAAACAATAAATAGTTGGTTGGTCAAGAAACTATTGACAATTGCAAATCGTTAAAAATAATAAATTGTACGGTCAACATATATGAACATATGAAAGCCTATTATTAAAGCCGGTATTCTGAAACTATTTAGGGCATTTTTGTTTAACTTTTAATATGTTACGTATTAAATAAACCAAAAGACACATTTAATGTTACAAGAAAACATTGGTAGCTAGCTAACTGGGTTGAAGTATACAGGTCAGATTTAATTTTTGCAAACATATGAGTATATGCTAAGTAAATGATCACTTCCTTATTAATCATACTTTCCACTGTTTTTATTTAGTTTTTCTCTTTTATCATATATATTGAAAATGGGGCATTTCAGACAAACATACAGACATGATGTGCAAACATTTTAAGACTCATTTGATGAAGTGGTTTTTGATGCTGAAAGTCTATGTTAACAAAAGATTTCAGAAATAAAAATGTAGCATTATTTTAAATGCTATGGTATATTCATAGAATGCTCATTGTTTTTTTTAATCAACCTATGTTACTATTCTGTAGTGAAGTGGCACCCTGACATACACCGTTGTTGTGTTTTTCTTTATATCGTGCAGCAGAAAATGTTACAATGAACAGTAATGCATTGTGTGAATTTGCATTTTGTTGTGCTAGATTGAGTTACGTTGCATTCCATTGTGATGCAGCGCTGCATTGTTCAGCTCCGGTTGTGCATGTCCACTATGTTGTGTGTTGCATTTGGCCGTGTGGCTGCACATTACTGGGTGCATATGGTATACGAACTGTTGAAATTGATTGTATGACAGTAACACCCAACAACTTAACATTCTGTTGTGTGCCTTATGATGAACTCTGTGTAGTGCTCAAGGCCAGAATCAGAAGTCTTTTAGAATATCACTTGCTGTTGCCAGGCAACAGCTGTCCTGGATTGGAAGTTGAATGGGTGTCCCTGGCCTCTCTTTTTGTTCATCTCCATCTTTACCTTCATCTTCTTTCCTCTCAAGATGTTCTTCTTTATGTTTCTTGAAGGTTGTGAGAATGGCAGTATCACCTTCAAGCAGTCTCTCTCACTCAGTGGACAGAAATGGGCCATTAAGGGGGTGTTATGGGTTTTCGGACAAGGCACAACTTCTGATTTCCTAAATGAAGGTTACTGATGAAAGCAGGGAGAGTGGGTATTTTTTTCTTACCTAGATAAGTAAGCCAGGGTTGATCAATCAACACCTTTTTATGGAAGATGAAGATGGCTCCTCTTCTCAGTACAAGACATCTCTGTTTTTTCTTTTGGACTTCACAAATCTTACCGTGAAATTCACCGTAATCAACTGGTCGCAATTGACAATAAAACTACTGTAAAATAAATCTTCTACTGATTTTTTCAGGGATAATTATGTACTTGTATTACAGTTTTGTACTATGATTCATGGAAAGGACATTTGCAGTGTGAACCAGCACAACAATTCAAAATCAGGTTTTTTTGGACATGGAGACTCAGAGCATTACCCATAGAATCTGCAAGGGCCAAACCCTGGGTTAACTATAACATGGTAGCCTGCTAATCTGGGAGGAAAGTGACCTTTGGCTTTTACACGGTTCTGGGGTTGGAGATTTTGTTAAAGTACTTCAACCAAAGCCTTTATTATTTAAGTGGTGCAGTGGATTTAAACTCTGCCAGGATTATCAGTGACAGAATGGTAATGGGGAAGATGGTACCCCACAATTTGCACAACCCAAGATGGATAAGGTTATCGAGAAGCAATGTATTGCAAACATTACCGCAAAATATGCAAATCAAGTTTCCATCCCGATGCAAACTGATAAACATGCATGCCACATGTCCACAAGCCCTTGCCCATAAGGCCTCAAGAATTTTCAAGGAATTCATTCGGCACTCATGCATTTCTAGCAATGCTTTGAAATGCATTTCAGCCGTCAGCAATCACATGATTTATCTAGAAGTGTATTATGAATCTCTACAGTAATTACTGATTGCAATTCTCTATGAGGCATTATCGGTTACTGATTTGTAATTATTACAGTCCCTGTAACATCATAGCATTACTTTAAGAGGGCACATATCTTTGCTGATGTAATAAAGTAGTAACTGAGTTAATCTCTTGTGAAAATTATTAATAAGAAACATTATTTATTTGTGGAAATCAACATAATATCGCAATATATGATACTGTATCAATATTTTCTTTCATCCATAGACTAATGTCACCTCTTTCTTTTATCAACCTCAGAAAACAAGCATTTTCATGCAGCAGATACATTATGTATTGGACACACACCGTATTGAAAATAATATTCATAGCACAGCAGCACTGATGCAACCTCTCTGTGGGATGTTAGCCAAAACATGCTCCGTTATACGCCTTCTGAATGTCAATCACTGAAGACGAGTAGCACAGATGTTTTTTCGTAGAAATAAGAAATCTCTTGCAGAGTGGATTGTTTGTGGCGAAAACACATGCAAAGTGGTGATGCACGTGATCAGAGGAGGAAATAATTGTGTTTCAGTTGTACACAGTTGCTGCATGGTTGATTACCATCACATCTTATTCAAACCTAAATAGATAATGTTGTCTGTTATCAGTGTTTTGTCATGCAGCTTGCTCACAACTGTCAATGGTGTAGATCTGTTTTCAATATTCATGTGAAAATATGTTGGAAAAAAACAAACACGCAGGGAGGCAGCAGATGTTTTTCAGTGAATACTCTATGTTGTTTGTGCAAAACACTGGCTGTTTACCACTGCTTATTCAATATTGCAAAATGTTTCAATGATTCAGCAGCTGTTTGGATCAGAATTTCTCAGTGAGATCTCAGGTTGTCTCACAAAGTCTGGCCACACAGAAATTAAACTAACACACTTCAAATTCAGTCTCCACACACATCACTTCCCCAGCTGGTGTCTCAAGGGACGTGATTACAGAGGTTTGCTACAGTCACTAATGCTTCTGTGCTCTAGTGTCCATTATCACTGCCGAAACAACTTTACATAAGTTAAATCTCCATCCACTTTGCGGTACCTTTTCTATAGACCTGCTTTAATTATAAAATAATGTATATTTAATGAAATTCAGCCAAGACATTTTTCATACAAGTGCAGAGGTGGTAAATGCTGAGTAATTAAAATGTAGGAATGGTTAACATAACATAATGACATCACTTTGTAAAACTTCTATTGGATAAAACTTCTATTGGATAGCATTATAGGCTCAGGGATGGGACATCTCTTAGTGGTTGACCAATCACAACAGAGCCGGCCAGCTAACCAATCAGAGCAGACTGGGCTCTGGTTTCAGACAGAGGGTGAAAAGAGATGCTGCAGCACAGGCAGTATGAGAAGAATAAAGAGCTTTTTGAACATTAAATCATGGAAACATGTCAC
>NW_011333933.1:0-7053 GCF_000735185.1 Notothenia coriiceps
ACACTACTCTCTCCACACACACACTCTCTCTCGTCGAAAAGTTTGCAGTCAAAATATTCTGGTAATTGCCCAAGCCTTTTTTACTTCTTTTTTTCATCTTAATACAAATTAATTCACTACTACTTACATCTGATATTTAACTCCTTCAGCCTATTTTCAGCTGCAGAAACCATTCAACTATTACATTATTCAGCTATTTCAGGACATCAAGGCTATACATGTTGTTTATACCTTTTTTTTTTAAACCTTTTCTTTTAAATATTAAGCTTTTTCTGCATTTTTGTAGCTAAAAGCAGCTACCATTCAGCTAATAACATATTCAGCTTTTTCTGCATTTTGAGCTAAATTCAGCCATAAATGTTCACAGTTTACAGCATTCGCACGCATTTTCTGCAGGAAATGCATTTTCTAGTTAGTAAGAGATATGGCTCATTTCATAGCCATATGTATGAAATGACTGGATTATTAATGTGTTCATCACAGCTGGTAAAGGTGGAGCTAATTGTAATTACTTGACATGCAGGTGCATCTAAAAAAAATTGAATATCGTAGAAAAGTGAATTCATTTCATTAATTCAATTTTTTTTTAAAAGAAGTGAAACTCATATTTTATGGATTCATTACACGCAACGTGAAATATTTCAAGGCTTTATTTGTTTTAATCTTGATGATTACGGCTTACAGCTAATGAAAACCCCCAAATCAGTATCTCAGAAAATTTGAATATTGTGAAAAAGTTCAATATTGTAGACTCACAGTGTCACATTCTAGTCAGCCAATGAACTAAAAACACCTGCGAAGGTTTCCTGAGCCTTTAAATGGTCTCTCAATCTGGTTCAGTAGGCTTCACAATCATGGGGAAGACTGCTGACTTGACAGTTGTCCAGAAGACAGTCATTGACAGGAGGGTAAGCCTCAAAAGGTCATTGCTAAAGAAGCTGGCTGTTCACAGAGTGCTGCATCCAAGCATATTCATAGAAAGTTGAGTGGAAGAAAAAAGTGTGGAAAAGGTGCACAAGCAACAGGGATAACAAAGGCTTGAGAGGATTGTCAAGCAAAGCCCATTCAAAAATCTGGGGGAGCTTCACAAGGAGTGCACTGAGGCTGGAGTCAGTGCATCAAGAGCCACCACGCAGACGTATCCAGGACATGGGCTACGCATTCCTCGTGTCAAGCCACACCTGAACCAGAGACAACTTCAGAAGCGTCTTACCTGGGCTAAGGAGAAAAATAAATGGTCTATTGCTCAGTGGTCCAAAGTCCTCTTTTCAGATGCAAGTACATTTTGCATTTCATTTGGAAATCAAGGTCCCAGAGTCTGGAGGAAGAGTGGAGAGGCACACAGTCCAAGTTGCTTGAAGTCCAGTGGGAAGTTTCCACAGTCAGTGATAATGTGGGGAGCCATGTCATCTGCTGGGGTTGGTCCACTTTGTTTTCTCAAGTCCAAAGTCAACGCAGCCGTCTACCAGGACATTTTAGAGCACTTCATGCTTCCTTCTTCGGACAAGATTTATAGAGATGCTGATTTCATTTTCCAGCAGGACTTGGCACCTGCCCACACTGCCAAAATTACTAAGACCTGGTTTAGAGCTGAAGGCCGCTATCAAAGCAACCTGGGCTTCCATCACACCTCAGCAGAGCCACAGGCTGATCGCCTCCATGCCACGCCGCATTGATGCAGTAATTCATGCAAAAGGAGGAGTGCATACACATGAACATACTTTTCAGAGGGCCGACGTTTCTGTATTAAAAATCCTTTTTTTTATTGGTCTTGTATAATATTCAAATTTTCTGAGATACTGATTCTTGGGTTTTCATTAGCTATAAGCCATAATCATCAAGATTAAAACAAATAAAGGTTTGACATATTTCACTTTGTGTGCAACGAATCCATATAATATGAGTTTCACTTTTTGAATTGAATTAATGAAACAAATTCACTTTTCCACGATATCCTAATTTATTGAGATGCACCTGTATATCAGCTTCCAGTTTCTGTTGCCAGGATGATGACGGTTCATAAAACTTGCAAAGAAAGCAGCGTTTATTCCCAGGTTTACTTGCAACCTTTCATCACAAGTTGCAAGTCTATGACAATATTTTGTTGCAGTTTAATCGATGAATAAAAAATGATACAATGTTTCTTCAAGAAGAAATATAATTAAAGCTGAAATAAAAGAGAAAAGTTCTGCAGACCCGCCTGCTGTCTGCGCTGAAACATCACGTGAGGTTGTGTAGATGTAGTTGTGTATTTTGTGTCAGTACCTGGAACGTAGTCTCCGAAGCCGACAGTGGTGAGAGTGATGACCACAAAGTAGAGCGACTCGAGAAAGGACCATTTCTCCACTTTCTGAAACACGACAGTTGGCACGGCGAGGAAGATCAAACAACCAATCAGGATGGAGAGAACGGCTGAGATCACACGCACCGTGGTCGGCCTGACCTTACGCTTCTGAGAGAGGAAGACAACAGCAAATAAAGAGGAATCAAATGAATACTTAAGACTGTAAAGATGGGATTAAGTCTACAAGCCATTAGAGGTAGAAGTTTGTATTAACACATAACCTATTTTATTACATCAGGCTTTCAGTCTAGAACCCTAAAATGTTTTAGTTTTTCTTACTTCCCACCAGATTGAATCATTTTCTCATGTTTGAAATATATGATATTTTCCTGGTTTCCACTAAAAACATGTCTGCTGTATTAGTTGTTAGATGAAAATCAATGTTGTTGCAAATCAATGACATATCCCAGAATGTGGACAAAAAGTAAAAATGTATTCAAGAGTAAAGTAAAAATTCTGAAGCATTGATCTTTTTTTAAGACATCCATGCAGCTTAAATGATGCACAACCAGGCAAGCTAAAGCCCACATCTTTAATATCTCCGGGAAGGTTCACATCCCATTAGGAGGTTCTTAACTAAACAATCCAACAGCACTCGGTTATTCACTGCTAAAGACCAAAGGGGTCTGGGCCTCTTGGGGTTTGTAAATCCAACTGAGGTTTGTTCTCAGAGAGGACAGACCATTCTCACCAGGAAGAGAGTCTCAATCTTGGCCACGGCTCTGCGCAGCACCGTGCCCATGTGGTCGCCCACTCCAGCGAGCAGAATGCCAAACATCGGGATACCCACCAGAGCGTAGCACACGCAGAACAGCTGGCCGTACCACGTCCGAGGAGACAGGTTCCCAAAACCTGTGAGAAAATGAAAGCACAAACTCATGGATTCATTGGTATGGCTGAATACCCAGACTGCAGTCTAATAGAAGTCCATGTGAGACCAGACATTTTATGAGTCAGTGTCCTGCTCTCAGTGTTTTGGTTGTGAAGATGATGCAGGGTCACGCGTGTTCAGAGTCAAACTCAAATATTTTAGATATTACAAAAGCTCCATTTGAAATGTTTGTTCTGCTATTAATACTATTCTACAACATTTCAGCATGCTATCTTCACTTCAAGAGCATATTGTATGCAAGTAACTTCAAAGTGCAGCCCGAAGTCCCCGCCTACCTATGGTGGTGATGATGGTACCACAGAAGAAGAAGGCGGAGGCGAGGTCCCAGCGGCTGGTGAAGTTGGCAGGAAGGTTGTTCACATCCAGGCCGGCCTCCACTGCAGACACCACTCCCTGCAGCGAAGATAAAAATGTACATATAAAGATAAGAGCAGAAACAGAAACCCAAAAGAAAAATGGTATTTATGATTTACAAAGTCAGTGTGTGAGGGATTAAGTAACGAGTGTGTCCAATGTTACCTTCACCAGGTCTTTGAACTCATCCTCTGTGACGCAGGAGTTGTTATAAAGGAAGGCGTTCTTGGTTTTCCGCAGTGTATCAAACGCAGATTTCTCCTCTGGGAACTCCAGGGTGCCGAAAACAAGCGCTCCCATCACCAGGTACAGCATGACCCCCGTCAGCAGGGCCAAGAGGGTGGTACACCGCATGTTGTCCCCGTGGACCCCCCCTGCCCCTCCAGGGTTAGAGGGTCAGAGCTCAGGGGCCGGGATCTGGTCGGGTTAGTCAGGATACTCTGATGCACAGCTGGGCATAAACAGGAAGTTCCTTCAGAGGTACTGTATGTGTAAGCACGGAAATGTGTAAGAGAGCAACGCAAGCGTCCTTGGAAGGCTGACAGGCATTAACAACCTTTATTTATACATCTGTGCGTCAAACCAAAGAGACGGTCTCTGACAGGAAGAGTCAGAAGGTAAGAGCGGACAAGAGGTGTAAAATAAGCCTTACAGTGTCAGTGGTTATATCAACACTGACACTGGTGTTAAAGGAGAACTCCAGCAATTCAGTTCTCTACTTCTTTAAAAGGAATACAAACCAAGGGGAAAACTGAAGCAGCAAGGTATCCTGACTGCCCTTTGTTTGGCTCAGGCACTAAAAACATAATCCTTCCTTTCACATAGTGCAGCTTCATATTGTTTCATTATGTAAAGTTGTAATAAAGACTTGGAAAGTTTCTGAAAGCTTGGATAAATCAACCTTGACACTTAGAACGGGTGCCTAACCATAATGCAACACCATTGCCATTAGTTAAGCCAGAGTTTAACTTTGGTTTCACTAGTAGCGGCTAATATAGACTTCTGCAGAGATGAGGTTATTTCTTTCTTTAAAAGGACCCCTATCATACTATTTTTCATCAATATATTATAGGCCTCGGATATATACAAAACATGTCTCGGAAGTATTTGGATCGAAAAACCAAACAGATCATGCATTAGCCGCGTTCACACCGGAGTACTTTTACCCGTAGGCTACTTTAGCCTACGGGCTAGTTCCGATAGTGCCTGGAATTTTGCGTTCACACCAAAAAGAGAACTTAGTTCAGAGAACTTTTACCCCCCATTTTTAGTGCCTGCTAGAGAGGTGGTAGTACTATCCTGGGGAGAAAAATGTACCAATTTCTATTGGCTGGGCGAATTGCAAACCACGCCCCGTAAAACTCTGAAATGTTTTGTGAAGCCGCCATTGTATTTGCTGGCATTAGCCCCACGCACCAAAGGAGAGAGAATAACTTATGGCAACACAAAAAAAACATGGGAGTGGTGGAGATGAGGAGGTGTCGGCATTCTGGCGATTTACTCGGATGGCTTCAGTAGATGCTGCTGGGAGTCCAAGCAGCTTCTACTGAAGCCAGTCCCCAACTCCAGCAGATTCTACGTTATGACATCATAAAGTGGCCAAAATCTGATCAGCTCATTTTCAGACAGGTTTTTATATAAATGGACCAGGACAAAAAGTGAGAGAAACTTTTTTCCTGAAACTTTCAGAATCTCTTTACACAGAGGGGACACACGTTTATGTATTAAAGACATGGAAAAGTGGATTTTGCATAATAGGTGACCTTTAACTGCTTTGACACACATTTATTTTTCCCATTAAAATTCAGTTGTCTTTAAACCCAACTGAAGCTGAAGTGACATACAAACAGACGTAGATGTGTAAAAAACAGTTCCTCTTTAGTGATTTATGCCCCATCAAATGAATACATTGTTGTATTGACAATTCAAAGTATTTGAATACTCATTATTTTATATAATTATACAACCTTCATCACATGGTAATATTTAACATCTCTATCATCCATCCCAAATCACATGAAAGCGATATTTGACCTTTACTTCCTGATGAATGTCTACAATTATACAAACACAACGACACCAACAGTTTCTTACCTCCGTCATACATTGTCAGTAGTCTACACCCCATCAGAGATATTCCATTATTATGGTTATGGATATTTCAAAGACCAATAAGACAGCTGTTTTCACAGGAACTAGTAAACCTCATGACAAGTAAACATCTTTTTGAGTCAAATCAGTGGAATGCTTCTTTTGGTCGCCAGGTAAACATATCCCGAAAAAAGTCTTCTGTTTCCCGTGTCACACTGTGTGAGGTTAACTTGATGTGTGCCAATAATCGCTCCAAAAAAAACCACATCAAAGAACACAGATAGGAAGAAACGAGCTCATATCACAATCTACGAGACTGGAAAAGAAGGGCAGCTTGTTTAGACGTAGGGGCAACGTGACCTCACTCAAACGCAGCAATATTGTCATTCTTCATGCTTTCTGTGGTTTCTTTCAAGACGGAAAAATAATGTTTTTATTACCGAGAGGATACACTGTTGCCAGGAGCTCATCCCATGTTAAAGCTCCAGAAATCAGGTGACAGAGAAATCTTTGAATCCTCTTTTCACCGAGTCTCTGCTCTGCTTTGGTCCTTCTGTGTCTTCAATGTTGAGGAGCAGGGGACTGTGGGTCCAATTTCTCCTCCTTTAACACTAGAATTGGGGTGGGATGAAACCCTCTTTATTGGTCACACATGCAGAGCACACAGCACACAGTGACATTTGTTCTCTGCTTTTAACCCATCCTAATACCAGGAGTCTAGTACTAGGAGCAGTGGGCAGCTATTGTACAGCGCCCGAGGAGTAATGGGAGTGAGGGGGGTGTCCGGTGCCTTGCTCAAGGGCAGCACGGCAGGGCCCAGGAGGTGAACTGGGACCTCTCCAAGTAGCAGTCCACACTCCATATTTTAGGTCTGATCGGGGACTTGAACCGGCGACCCTGCGGCTCACAGTCCAAGCCCCTACAGACTGAGCCACTGCCGGACGCAGTAACTAGCAACCAGAACAAAATGCAGAAACAAACCAACGCATGTTAAAGTGTTAATGTGGATTACAGAATTGAGGAACAGAACAGCTTTAAGTTGGCACATTTCCCTGTCTGGTACAGCAGGGAATGAGTGGCATTAAATAAGTGTTCGCATTGGAGAGATTTTGTCATAATAACCAAGAAAAAGTGATGCACTGCAGGCCGCCCCGCCCGGCAGTGGGCTCACAAACGATTACACTCTGCCAACGCTCCAAACATACATCTCAACATTAATCGAAAACATGTTTATCGCTTATCTTCATTTGGCCTCTAATGTTTTCTTTGAACTGCGTTTACCTTTTACAAGAACACACACACACACACACACACACACACACACACACACACACACACCTAGACGACTGACCAAGGCACACGAGGGGATAGG
>NW_011333934.1:0-2237 GCF_000735185.1 Notothenia coriiceps
CATGCTGATTTTAAAGAAGATCTCCACAAACATTAGCTGTTTTAGGCCAAACTTAACTCACAAATTAGGCAAGGCAACACACCTTTCAACACAAGGCAATTCAAACTGTTTTGTCAAAATAAAAGACATTAAGAGCATACAGAAATAGTGCAGCTCAAACACATTATAAAATGGCCTTTAAAAACAGTCATTCAAAAGCAAGGATATCAAATAAACATAAAAGATGAATAACCCAGGTATAAATACATGAATAAAACTGTCTCTCAAAGGTGGGGTGGGTGAGTTTGAGAAACCGGCTCGAGGTACACTTTTTGTTATATTCCATGGAATGCTCTTAACATCCCGATAGCAATGAATATCTGAAGTGCTTTGACAATAAATCCATAATAATATTTCATCTGTGGAAGCCGTGGCGCTGTAAAAAGCACGACCAATCATCTGAGCCGGCCCGGCTAAAATAACTGGATGGCCTACCTGCCTGTCAGCCTTCCATCTGTGCACAAACTTATCTCGTGCCCTCATTGGTCATGTGCGCGTTCGTGTGTGTTGGAGGAGGGGCTCCGTAAGGAAGTGGCAGATTTTTCTGTGTATTTTCAAATTCTAGCGCACTCGAGCTGGTTTCGCCAACATTACCTACCCCACCTTTAAAGAGACCTTTTTAAATTTTTCCCAAAACTTCAATACAATCTTTTAGAATCCCTGAATCTGGATTTTAAACCAGTTTTTTAGGTTAAATTCAGTGGCTAACGTAAAATGTACACTGACATGACCGACTATACCTGCATTGCACATTTGATTCACATTACCTTGAGTTGCTTGACTTTTAAATGAAAGTACCTGATGCTCGATAAAGTGAGGTTTCTTTTTAATATATCCAACAGATTTTGTAATCACACATATTCTGGGGTTATTGCCAATTTCTTCCCACAACACCGTCAAATGGCACCCACCTCCATTTTATTTTGGCAACAGCAGCGTATCTCTTGTTTCGGTCAGTGGGTTTTATTGAAAAACAGAGAGGGATGTTTACAATGTGAATATTGATATTTCTGAGTTACATAACATCATCATTGTGTCTGTAACCTTTGAGGAACAAGATGAGTATTTCAAATCTGTGTTAGTGTTATTTTTTCATATCATTTTGAGACCTTCAAAACTCAAATCAATCAGCTTCCTTTGAATGGTGATGCATTTGTTGAATCTGTTGATAATTATCGTGATTTCGAGCGCCATGATTGTTTGTGTTTCACTCAATTTCAAGCCATGTTGTCATCAATGAGTTTGCAGGCAAAGGAACGTGTTTTGCTACTTTAAATTCCTTCTATCCTACACTTTCCACTTCTGTGGTCTAGTGAAAACAGGAAGCGTCGGACTGAAGGTGTCCTTGCACAGCGGGTCTGCAAACAAACAGACGAGAGCAAAACATGAAGAAAACAGGACGCACTGATGGGGAGGCGGATGGAGAGAGTTTCACAACGTGGAGCTGGGAAACTGTGAGTGTCTCTAGTGTGCTTTTGGTTGTGTTTCCAATCACTCTCTATTTTAAGGAGACACAAAAGCAAGAATGAAAGAAGAAGAGAGGTAAATACTGTCAAGGAGAAACAGAAGAGATACTATTAGATAACGATTTGACCAAAAATAGTTGTCTTGCTCACATCGATGCCTTATTTTTCTCTCAGCAAAACATTGCTCACATTCCTTCTTAGTACACTCAGGAGAAAACAAGTGTGTTTCAATTTTTTAAACAGCTGTGTGGACATGTATGGACGTCCCCCAGTGGACTCCATGTGAAAGACTTTGGACGTGTACGCACTCGTTGGCTGCTGCTGGTTTTTAAAAGTATATTCAATCCACATATGTATATTTATCTATTCAAATGACCGACGTTCTACCATAGCGGCTTTCACACCAAGTACGTTCCGTACTTAGTTCCCAGCACTTAGTACCCCCATGGAACTAAGTACAGATCGCGTTCACACCGGAATAAATTCCCTGAGGGAAGATTAGGCAAATGAAGCCGCTGACGTCACTTCTTCTTCTTCTGCTTTTGGTTTACTGGCAGGCCGCAAACCACTTCACGGCGTATACTGCCGCCCGAAGTCCCCGGCCGGAAGTCCCCGGAGTTGGGGACTAGCTTCAGTAGAAGCTGCTGGGACTCCCAGCAGCTTCTACTGAAGCCTTCAGAGTAAATCGCCAGAACGCCGACACCTCCTCATCTCCACCGCTCCCGTGTTTTC
>NW_011333935.1:0-3501 GCF_000735185.1 Notothenia coriiceps
GAGAAACTTACAAATTTGAGCTGGCCTCAAAACTTAAAAATCTTGTGCAGCCTGTTGCCTTGAAATTTTGAGTTGTCCTAACTTTTTTTTTTTTACAGTGTGGTTGTGCTTTTTCACAGTACTACGGCTTCCACAGATGGATTTTTTGTCAAAGCACTTAAGATATTCATTGCTATCGGGATGTTAAGAGCATTCCATGGAATATAACAAAAAGTGTATCTCGAGCCGGTTTCTCAAACTTACCTACCCCTCCTTTAAACAACAGCAGACCTTCTCTCAACGCATCTCTCTCTGTCGCTCATCCACATATTTTAACTAGTGAAATAATTGATCATTTGTGCAACTCAAAATATTTAATCTCCAGCTTTCATGATTTAGGGAGCAGCCAGACGCAGAAACATTATCATAATTAATTGTTGAGGTTCTACATATGTTTCATTTTAATCAACCTATTAAAAAGAATGCCCAAAAAAGCCTTTTTTATAGGGTGCATTGTCCTGAACCGCCCTGCCGCAAATATAAAAGCATTCTGTTGCCAAGTCCATCCCCGGCCATATACTAAATCTGTAGGCTTAGACTTAATCCACAGCCGGCAAAACACAGGTCCATAAAAGGCTTGAAAGTAAACATCAAGTGAACCTTCTCAATTTAAAGTGATTGAGGTCATTTCTGGACAACTCCACAAGACACTTGTATCTAAACTGACAAAAAACTAAAGAGAAAAGCTTACAGTGCAATACAGAGCCTCCTGTTGATAGAAGAGCTGGAACAGCGTCTGAGCGCCTGTGTAAACAGATACATCTTAAATACAGTGTGCGATTGTGCGGGGACTTGGCATCAGATCATCCAGGATCAATAAACATTCAAACAGACCAATGACATGGACTGTTTCAAAAATTTACAAAATAGACCAGATGGACCACTAAAGCAATTACTAATGATGTCTTTCTCTCTCTACACCCAGAGAGCTGTTCTTGGTCACAAACTACCTCCCTACATGATCCATTTTACAACCAAACTGGCCACGGTTCAGTCAGTCGGTTTGAATGGAGTCTCAGGCATCCCATATGCCTGTGAATGATTTAAACCTTAATTCTATAATATAAAAAGAAAGTAAGTTTTCTCCCATGAAACAACACAAACAAAGCAGTTGGGCAAATATTAAAAACACATTTAGCATGGAATACACCCTTGTTGAACCACAAATACTTCTGGTTTACATATATTCATCTTGTGTCAGCTAACAGGGCACCTACAGTGCATACCTTACACAACACTCTGGCTGTCAACATACGTATACAAGTACTCTGTGTGTGCACATAACAAACACATTTATACGCAGCGATGAAATGCAAGCAACACGTTACAAAATGTCTCCCATCTGCCAGTTATTTTTAGTTTGAAAGTCAGTAAATGAAGGCATGGGAAAATGTGTAAAATGTTTGCTCTCAGAACGAACATAATATTACGAAAACTAAAAATAAATATCCTACCACAGTTGCATAGCAGACATATTTCCAAGGATTTCCATCCCAGTGTTTGTGTCTGACGGCCACAGTGAGGCTACATCAGCTTCAGAGGATTTGAGTGTGATTTCCCTTAATTTGCATTATCTGGGTTTCCTAAACATTCAACGTAAATACAATTTGTTTCCTTTTGCATTTCTTTTTGCCCCTACAACTCTCGCCTAGCCACAAGAAAATAACAAACTGATGCTAAGTGGTCTGAAGATGTTTCAATACACATTTTGTTTCTCTGAACTTTATGATGCCTCTGCTTTAATGTCACATATGCACAAACATACAGATGCTGAGATACACACACAGAGAAACCACTCTAAAATGAATCCCGCCTTACTTCAGAGAATATTACATCCACACACACTTCTCACCACTATATTAACCACCCCTTGCCTCTTTTCACCCCCGCCCTTATTCCCCTCTTTTCCCATCCTTCCATCCCGACCTTTCGTCAATTAACAACCAGAGGTTGCGAAGCAGCTGGACCATAAAAGCAGCTTAAAAGTACACACTCCCACAATGTTTACGTTAGCCAGCCTTGAGCAGTAATGAAATTGAACAGTAAAGAGGGCAGTTGTGTTGCTCACTGGCCAGGTTAGTGTGTCTACATTTATCTCTGGCTGTCACAGTCCAAACGATGTGAGGACAGTCAGGGGCAAACGCTGTGTATGTTTGTGTGTGTCTCTATGGGACCGTGTATTCTGGAGAGGCCAGGGTTCTGGGGCTTTTAAGACCCCGCTCAATAACACAGTTTCTCCAAACAAGCTGTTAGGAGGATCAGATTAGACATTAAGGGAGGGAACTTGCTCTATATGAAGGATGAAAGAGTTACTGCTTGTTGAGAGGTTCACTATTCATAACGGAGACTGATGCTACACCATCACTCTACCAGTAGATCTAAAGAGATTAGTGCTGCAGTAGTATTATGAGGAAGATGGATCTCAAATGTAATAGTTTATAACTTTTAGTCAAGGTTGATGGTGGTTAATAAAAACAAAGAGAAAAACATATTATTAAAAGCAAGATGGCTTTCTTTTCCAAGCTTGTGGGGCAAAAACTAATGATCTGATTTATTACTACTTTATGTTGACCTTACTTTAATAAAAAAAGGTTTTCTCCACTTAGGATGCAGACTTCTTAAGGCGAGACACCCCAGGTGAATAGGGTAATTTTTTTAACTTAAAGGTATCAGCTAGACATTTCTCCAGTTAATTACTTACAATAAGGCAATTGTCTTTTGTATTACAAGTTTTCTGAAATAGCATGTTTAAATATGCAAATTAGCCATTATCTCATCAAATATGTGCATATTTTAACACATTTCAGGAATCAAAATCTGAACTTTGGATTAAGCCAGGTTCAAAATTCTTGTTTCATTTTGTAGTCATATTAGAATCTAAGGCTTTTACAGAAGGGATATTGGATATCTCTTTTTATCACTCCATAAATCAGAAAATACTGTCAACAGCCCTAAAATATCAATTTTTGCCATGTTTTTAGGTATACAATGTTGTATAATTCAGGCTATGAATGATATATGAACAAACCCTTCTGTAAAAGCCTTCATAATATTGATAGGAATATAACTGGAAGGTTTGGTGTGTCTACGTGCTACTGAAGTTGAAATTTCGAACTCAGAGTAGGAGAAAAAACTCATTTTGAGAAAACGACCTTTAAAGATTGCAGTGAGGCGCTAGCTAAACCCTCCTGTTCTTTGGATGACAGCTTGCGCCTCGACGCACTCCGTGAAGGTATTTCATGTTCGGGGTCATTTGTTTTTGTATAATCTTGCTTCGTGCAAGTGACAAATGTTGTCGTCTTCTCTGTGAACGTTTTTTTCGCCGTTCTTTTGCGATTTTGTAGATTTCAATTTCTTTCCAACGATATCTCTGTTGACAAGGTGCACAGAGCGGTCGCTGTACTTTATGTTACTTGAGAATGCTAACTTTTGGTGAATTTAGGAGAAATCTACAGACGCAAA